>NW_028261387.1:92643905-92734692 GCF_051295495.1 Thamnophis sirtalis
AGCATAACTCTGGAATGCCTTGAGCAATTTCAACCAAACGTGGTACACAGATTACTCACTCTTTGGAAACAAATACTGTGGGGAGTAAAACACCCCTAACACCCCTTGTGGGTGGGGGGGGGAGCGTTGTTCTGTTAAGATACAACCTGTTGTGCCTTAAAATGGCTCCTACCGTACTGCCTTAACATGGCTTCTACTGTACAGCGCTTTGGCGTTGCCATTGTAACAGCTTCACAGTACTCCACAAGGGGGCTCCTTCTGGTAAGGGGGAAAATCCAACATTAGAAATTGCTGCGACATTCACGGAAGGAGGTTTGGGATAAATAAACACCTGGGCAGCTCCGGGTTATCAGCTAAGTTTAGGAATAAACATTGGTGCAAAATTCTTCAACAATTCCAGTTTTGTAAGGCTGCGAATTCTATGCTCTGTCATGCTTCTCTTTGCTCTTGTCTTCCTTCTGTGTGATGCTTTTAGAGCCGGACTTATGAGCACTATGGAATCTACCACACCAGTCCTACCTTAGGGAGCCTGACCAAGCCGGTGGTGCTATGGACCCAGCAGGATGTGTGCAAATGGCTGAAGAAGCATTGCCCGCACAATTATCTCATCTACGTGGAGGCCTTCTCACACCACGCCATCACAGGTAGGCATCTGTCAGGGCGTGCTGGGGAGTGGCAAAGCCATGGACAGCCAGTAAATCCTATTATCCTCAGCCAGATCAAGATGCAGATACAGGCTAACAGAGCTGGAAGGGACCTTGTAGGTCATCTAGTCCAATCCCCACAGACCCAAGCAGGAGACCCTGCACCAGTGTGGATTTTCGGCACTGTGGGCACATGCCAGAAATCGGAAGAGCGGTGCACATGTGTTCGCCAGGCGGCTGTTGTTCTAGTTTCCAGTGCACACCGGCCACCTGGTGTTCCGGTTTCTGGTGCACATGCATGAACGAAGACCAGCTGGCTGGTGCGCATATGCATGCCGGAAACCGGAAGAACATGTGCACCGGGCGGCTGCCTCTTCCAGTTTCCAGCACTCCCTTGTGTGTGGAAATCAGCTGGCTGGTGTGCCAGAACCCTTAGGGGAGTGGGCGAAGGCTTGCATGCCCAGAGAGATGGCTCTGCTTACCACTTCCGGCACATACAATACAATAGCAGAGTTGGAAGGGACCTTGGAGGTCTTCTAGTCCAACCCCCTGCCTAGGCAGGAAACCCTACACCAGTTCAGACAAATGGTTATCCAACATCTTCTTAAAGACTTCCAGTGTTGGGGCATTCACAACTTCTAGAGGCAACTTCTGTTCCACTGGTTCATTGTTCTCACTGTCAGGAAATTTCTCCTCAGTTCTAAGTTGCTTCTCTCCTTGATTAGTTTCCACCCATTGCTTGTTGTTCTGCCCTCAGGTGCCTTGGAGAATAGCTTGACTCCCTCTTCTTTGTAGCAACCTCTGAGATATTGGAAGACTGCTATCAGGTCTCCCCTAGTCCTTCTTTTCGTTAAACTAGACATCCCCAGTTCCTGCAACCGTTCTTCATATGTTTTAGCCTCCAGTCCCCTAATCCTCTTTGTTGCTCTTCTCTGCACTCTTTCTAGAGTTTATACAATACAATACAATAGCAGAGTTGGAAGGGACCTTGGAGGTCTTCTAGTCCAACCCCCTCCACAGGCAGGAAACCCTATACCATTCCAGGCAAATGGCTATCCAACATCGTCTTAAAGACTTCCAGTGTTGGGGCATTCACAACTTCTGGAGGCAATTTCTCTTCCACTGATTAATTGTTCTAAGTGTCAGGAAATTTCTCCTCAGTTTTAAGTTGCTTCTCTCCTTGATTAGTTTCCACCCATTGTTTCTTGTTCTACACTCAGATGCCCTGGAGAATAGCTTGACTCCCTCTTCTTTGGGGCAACCCCTGAGATATTGGAAGACTGCTATCATGTCTCCCCTAGTCCTTCTTTCTATTAAACTAGACATACCCAGTTCCTGCAACTGTTCTTCCTATGTTTTAGTCTCCAGTCCCCTAATCCTCTTTGTTGCTCTTCTCTGCACTCTTTCTAGAGTCTCCACATCTTTTCTACATCGTGGCCACCAAAACTGAATGCAGCATTCCAAGTGCAGCCTTACCAAGGCCTTATAAAGTGGTATTAACACTTCACGTGATCTTGACTCTATCCCTCTGTTGATGCAGCCTAGAACTGTGTCATAGGTTTACCATCATGGCCCTACACCATTTCTGACAGATCTGTTTTTGAAAGCTTCCAGTGATGAAGCTCAGAACTTCTGAAGGCAACTTCTGCTCCATGGGTGGATGGTTCTCACTGTCAGAAAATCCCTCCTTATTTCCAGGTGGAATCTCTACTCGTTCAGTTTCCCTCCATTCTTCCTTGCCTGGCCTTCGGGTGCCTTGGAAAATAGATTTGCAAAACAAATGAACACACTAAAAATTATTCAATCTTCACATCTAATGCAAATACGGCTAGTTCCTCTCTGGTTAGCCATGTTGCATGAATCGTTACAGTTCCAAAGTAAAACAACCCATCAGAATAACAGAACAATAGAACAACAGAGAGTTGGAAGGGACCGTGTAGGTCATCTAGTCCAACCCCTTCACCCAAGCAGGAGACCTGACACCATTTCCCAAAAAATGGCAGTCCAGTCTCCTCTTGAAAGCCTCCAGGGATGAAGCTCCCACAACTTCCGAAGGCAACTTCTGTTCCATGGGTTGATTGCTCTCACCGTCAGGAAATTCCTCCTTATTTCCAGGTTGAATCTCTCCTTGGTCAGTTTCCATCCATTCATCCTTCTCTGAGAGCCCTCAGGATGACTCTCTAGTTCAACTTGTTTTGTTCCAGATTTTCCCGTTTTATTTCGGTTGATTGGCTGGTTTTCATTCATTCCGTTAGGACCTCCAGTCCCCTAATCCTCTTTGTTGCTCTTCTCTGCACTCTTTCTAGAGTTTATACAATACAATACAATAGCAGAGTTGGAAGGGACCTTGGAGGTCTTCTAGTCCAACCCCCTCCACAGGCAGGAAACCCTATACCATTCCAGGCAAATGGCTATCCAACATCGTCTTAAAGACTTCCAGTGTTGGGGCATTCACAACTTCTGGAGGCAATTTCTCTTCCACTGATTAATTGTTCTAAGTGTCAGGAAATTTCTCCTCAGTTTTAAGTTGCTTCTCTCCTTGATTAGTTTCCACCCATTGTTTCTTGTTCTACACTCAGATGCCCTGGAGAATAGCTTGACTCCCTCTTCTTTGGGGCAACCCCTGAGATATTGGAAGACTGCTATCATGTCTCCCCTAGTCCTTCTTTCTATTAAACTAGACATACCCAGTTCCTGCAACTGTTCTTCCTATGTTTTAGTCTCCAGTCCCCTAATCCTCTTTGTTGCTCTTCTCTGCACTCTTTCTAGAGTCTCCACATCTTTTCTACATCGTGGCCACCAAAACTGAATGCAGCATTCCAAGTGCAGCCTTACCAAGGCCTTATAAAGTGGTATTAACACTTCACGTGATCTTGACTCTATCCCTCTGTTGATGCAGCCTAGAACTGTGTCATAGGTTTACCATCATGGCCCTACACCATTTCTGACAGATCTGTTTTTGAAAGCTTCCAGTGATGAAGCTCAGAACTTCTGAAGGCAACTTCTGCTCCATGGGTGGATGGTTCTCACTGTCAGAAAATCCCTCCTTATTTCCAGGTGGAATCTCTACTCGTTCAGTTTCCCTCCATTCTTCCTTGCCTGGCCTTCGGGTGCCTTGGAAAATAGATTTGCAAAACAAATGAACACACTAAAAATTATTCAATCTTCACATCTAATGCAAATACGGCTAGTTCCTCTCTGGTTAGCCATGTTGCATGAATCGTTACAGTTCCAAAGTAAAACAACCCATCAGAATAACAGAACAATAGAACAACAGAGAGTTGGAAGGGACCGTGTAGGTCATCTAGTCCAACCCCTTCACCCAAGCAGGAGACCTGACACCATTTCCCAAAAAATGGCAGTCCAGTCTCCTCTTGAAAGCCTCCAGGGATGAAGCTCCCACAACTTCCGAAGGCAACTTCTGTTCCATGGGTTGATTGCTCTCACCGTCAGGAAATTCCTCCTTATTTCCAGGTTGAATCTCTCCTTGGTCAGTTTCCATCCATTCATCCTTCTCTGAGAGCCCTCAGGATGACTCTCTAGTTCAACTTGTTTTGTTCCAGATTTTCCCGTTTTATTTCGGTTGATTGGCTGGTTTTCATTCATTCCGTTAGGACTGCCCAGAATTAAATATAGGCTACCTTCTATATCCCCACTGTAAAACTCTCTGGGTTTCCAGAATGTCAGGAAAAAACAAATATAGCAGGAGATGAGAAATCAATCTTTCGGTGAGGCGTAATGCCTTGGTTATGTGTCCGTATGTGTGTGAGTGGTTTTTATCATTATTATTATTTTTATTTTTAAAAATGTTCCCCCTGCATTCACGAAGAACAAGCACTTCATGGCCCAAGGGATCACAATAATAACAATGGAACCACTCACTCAATTCTTTTGGCTGGAAATAAAGAAAGCTTCTTCGATTGGACACACAGGGAGTGGAAAGTGGGGGATGTTATAAGGCCGCGCTTCCAATGGCCTCTAGCTACAAGGAGCGAGGCACGATGGGAAACTCCGAAGCCTTCCTTGGGGGACGCGCGGGAGATGGCCTCCGTCTGCCAAGGCAATCCCACAAAATGAGTTTGGATGCAAGATAAAAGCTTGGGGAATCTGGCCTTAGGAAATGAATTCCATCGTAAGCCATTTGTCTGGATAGGGCTCCATTATTGAATATGGTAGGGCAGTTATCTGGCTTGCCAGTAGCCAGCGGAGCTGGCAGCAGATTCAGATAGTGAGAAGGTTGGGGAGGAACATGGGCCAGTCCTGGAGTCTGGGAAAGGCTCGGATGAGGGCTCTGTGTTGGAGGCAGAAATGGGGCCAGGGCCATCCGACAGTTATCAGCTGCCTTCAGAGTCAGACATCAGTGAGGCAGAGGAACAGCTGGAGCCTGTTCCCAGTGTGCGCATGCGCAGAGCTGCCAGAAGAAAAGGACAGCTCAGAAATCAGGGTCGACTTGGGAGTAAAGCCACAGGTGGATGGTGAATGGCGCCTCCCATAGGAAATAAAAGAGGAGAGAAAGGGGAGGGGGCTTTTGCAGGAAACAATTAGTTCGGTCATTTCAGGAGTGTGAAGATCTGTCCGTGAATCTCAGAGACTCTGTGCCCAATCTTTCCTCGCACAGCACCTCATTTGGGAAATATTGACATGGCAGCTTTCCAAGATAGATAAGGTCTGTGGTCATAAATACTCCTTTGAAAGACAGTTTGCCAGGCCTTTGCTGAAGGTGAATGAGAGGAATTCACATTTGTTTAATAAAAGGGGTTTTGCAGGGACCAGGACTCTGCCTCGTCCTTTTGGGGGAAGCCTAGGTCAGAAAAGGCAGACCGTTCTCCAGAGCAAAAGTCTATCAAGAATAAGCTGTTGAACCGTTCCAAAGAGATTTCACATTGGCTTTTCAAAACACAGATAACCCTCTGATTTACCACCGTTCATTAGGGACCGTTCAAAGTTGCAATGGCACTGCAAAAAGTGACGTATGGACGTTTCTCAGACTTATGACCAATGCAGCGTCCCCATGGTCACATGATCAAAACTGCAATGAAGCAAACTACATGTTGGGATGTTGCTTAGAAATGTACATGTAAACTGATGAAAATAAATAAATCAGTGTCCTGGGGATTGGCCCAAACTAACCCAGTCAGCTCTCATGTCTAAGGCGGGACTAGAACTCACCGTCTCCTGGTGGTTGGCCCAAACTAAGCCAGTCAGATTTCATGTCTAAGGCGGGACTAGAACTCACCGTCTCCTGGGAATTGGCCCAAACTAACCCAGTCAGCTTTCATGTCTAAGGCGGGACTAGAACTCACCGTCTCCTGGGGATTGGCCCAAACTAACCCAGTCAGCTTTCATGGCTAAGGCGGGACTAGAACTCACCGTCTCCTGGGGATTGGCCCAAACTAACCCAGTCAGCTTTCATGGCTAAGGTGGGACTAGAACTCACCGTCTCCTGGGATTGGCCCAAAGTCATCCAGTCAGTTTCCATGTCTAAGGCGGGACTAGAACTCACCGTCTCCTGGGGATTGGCCCAAACAAACCCAGTCAGCTTTCATGTCTAAGGCGGGACTAGAACTCACCGTCTCCTGGTGGTTGGCCCAAACAAAGCCAGTCAGATTTCATGTCTAAGGCGGGACTAGAACTCACCGTCTCCTGGGGATTGGCCCAAACAAACCCAGTCAGCTTTCATGTCTAAGGCGGGACTAGAACTCACCGTCTCCTGGTGGTTGGCCCAAACTAAGCCAGTCAGATTTCATGTCTAAGGCGGGACTAGAACTCACCGTCTCCTGGGGATTGGCCCAAACTAACCCAGTCAGCTTTCATGTCTAAGGCGGGACTAGAACTCACCGTCTCCTGGGGATTGATCCACCCAGCTGGCTTTCATGGCTAAGGCAGGACTAGAACTCACCATCTCCTGGTGATTGGCCCAAACTAAGCCAGTCAGATTTCATGTCTAAGGCGGGACTAGAACTCACCGTCTCCTGGGGATTGGCCCAAACTAACCCAGTCAGCTTTCATGTCTAAGGCGGGACTAGAACTCACCGTCTCCTGGGGATTGGCCCGAACTAACCCAGTCAGCTTTCATGTCTAAGGCGGGACTAGAACTCACCGTCTCCTGGTGGTTGGCCCAAACTAACCCAGTCAGCTTTCAGGTCTAAGGCGGGACTAGAACTCACCATCTCCTGGTGGTTGGCCCAAACTAAGCCAGTCAGATTTCATGTCTAAGGCGGGACTAGAACTCACCGTCTCCTGGGGATTGGCCCAAACTAACCCAGTCAGCTTTCATGTCTAAGGCGGGACTAGAACTCACCGTCTCCTGGGGATTGGCCCAAAGTCACCCAATTGACTTTCATGCCTGAGGTGGGACTTGAACCCACAGCCTCATCCACTACTATCCCAAACAACAAGAGCTTTCTTTGAGCAGGGCGGAATACTTGTGTGAAGAGCCATTCTTTTGCTTCCCTTTTGGCAGGCCGGGCTCTCTTGCGGTTGAACGGGGAGAAGCTGCAGCGCATGGGGATTATCCAGGAGTCTCAGCGGCAGGAAGTCCTCCAACAGGTGCTGCAGCTTCAGGTCCGGGAGGAAGTCCGCAACTTACAGCTTCTCAGTCAAGGTAGGACAACCAGAAATCGAGGTCTGCCTGCAGGCCCATCTTTAAAACCATCAAGGCTAAAAGCAAGGAACGGAATAACGGACGTGCATCAGGCAGAAATTCAACAGGAGGAGCTAATAACCCTGCCATTCCCTGCCCCGATTAGTTGCAAACATGGCTCCTCATTTTTCCCAGATGTTACAGATCTCATTCTTTCTCTCCCCTTTTGCCTGCCTGGTTTATTTTAGATTTATATTTTTGTAAATCTTCAGAGGCACGAATAATCCACTCACGTAAAACCAGGTAACGGCCTGGGAGTGGAGTCCATACATCAGGGGGTGAAATGCTACCGGTTCAGTCCAGTTTGCCTGAATCAGTAGCAAAAATGCTACTGGTTCACCCGGTAGTTAAAAAATGCTGATTGTCACACAGCTGATCGTCGGAACTTTTAAAAAACTGTTTAAGTAAAAACAACTTTTAAGTTTAAAAAAAAGTTCCGACGATCAGCTGTGCTGGGTGATGGTTGGAACTTTTAAAAACTTTTTAAAGCATTTTCTAATTAACGGTTATCCCAAACCGATAGTTAAAAAATGCTTAAAAAGGTTATTGCAGTTCCAACGATCAGCTGTGTGACAATCAGAACGTTTTAAGAACTTTTTAAAGCATTTTTTAACTACCAGTTTGGGATAACCATTAATTAAAAAATGCTTTAAAAAGTTTTTAAAAGTTCCAACCATTAGAACCGTTAGTTAAAAAATGCTTTTAAAAGTTTTAAAAAGTTCCAACGATCGCGCGGCATAGCTGATCATCGGAACTTTTTTTTTTACTTTTCTAAAAAAGATCCAGTAGTTAAAAAAATGCTTTAAAAAGTTTTTTAAAAGTTCTGATGGTCGCATGACACCGCTGATTGTTCAACAGCTAATTGGAACTTTTTAAAAACTTTTTTTTAGCATTTTCTAACTACCGGTTTACATTGGAACTTTTTAAAAAACTTTTTTTTAAGGCGATCCAGTTGTTAAAAAAAGCTTTAAAAAGTTTTTTTTTAAGTTGGCCATGCCCACCCAGTCACATGACCCCTCTCCATCAAGCCACGCCCACCAAGCCACACCCAGAGAACCGGTAGGGGAAAAAAATGAATTTCACCACTGCCATACATCTTCCACGGCTGAGAAACATTGACTTAGAAAGCAAAACTGCTGGGATGGGAGGTGTGTAACAGGGAGCATCTCACTCAAGGGACCTCTAAAGACAGCAGGAGAGAAGAAAGAATGGTATTCTCGGAGGAGGGTCTTCCCCAATGCGGCGCCCTCCAGATATGTCGGACGTAATAAAGTCTTTGAGCTGCACTTGACTTGAGTTTTTAGAGTTTTCTTAACAGCACTCCAGAAGTGGTTGGCCATGCCCACGCTGGCTTCCCGGAGGGGTCTTTGACTTCCCAATCTAAACTGGGAATTTCCTCCTGGTCTCCTGTCCAAACTGATTGGGATTTCCTTGTGGTCTCCTGTCCAAAGGCAAACCACATCTAATTCGAAAAGCAAGCAATCCCTTTCATCCTTCACGAACTGTAACATTGTGGGAAGCCCAGCCCCATTGAAAGGTTAGGGCAGCGGTGGGTTGCTACCGGCATTAATGTCCGTTCGGTGCACGCACAATTTTGTTTGCGTGTGCTTGCTTTGCTCGTGCAACACACGCGCTCTGCGCCTGTGCGCAGATGTGCATAAATAGTTCTGCACACTTGCAGAAAATTTTTAAAAATGGAGGAAAACCCATGCCGTGCCAACTGGGGAACTGGTTCGGGGGCGTGGCAGGCCTGAGTCACTGCCGGTTCCGGCGACCCAGGCTGGCAAACCACTACCAGTTCGGACGAACCAGTCTAAACTGGTAGGAATCCACCTCTGTGTTAGGGGCAGCTGCCGTACGCTTTTAACTCTCTTTTAACTCTTCTGCCTTCTCTATTTCTCTGCTCCACCTCTGTCTCTCCCTCCTTCGCTCCTTGTCCTTCCCTCCCCCTTCTCCGTTTTTCCTTCCTGCCCTCCCCCCCAACTCCTCGGCATCTGCTCCCCACCTTTCTGCTTCCGTTTGGCTGGTGCCCCCCCCCCCCCCCCAAAACTGCCTCAGCATCGATCTCCTTCTTCAAAGTCCTTTGGCCGCCCAGCTCAGAAAGCTCAGCGGATGGAGCTTTGCGCCACCCGGGGGAGAAGTACGATAGCGGACTTCGTTTCCCAGAATTCCTCCGGCCGCGCGCCCTGGCGGGGAACCCTGGGAGTTGAAACCGACCCTCGCCAGGCAATCCTCCAGGTTGGGAAGGCTGGCCCAGGACCTCGGAGAGCTCCCGTGAACTTCGACGGCCAAGTACATTTAGTCCTCGACTTACAACGGCTGGGGGAAAAAAGGGGGGGGGACTCACAACCATGATTCACACTGATGACCGTTGCAGCATCCCCAGGGGTCGTCACACGGTTTACATTCGGATACTTGGCCACCGACTCGTATTTATGACGGTGGCAATGTCCTGGTCACGCGATCCCCTTTTGCGACCGTTCTGACCAGCCAGGTCGACGGAGAAGACATGTTCACTGAACAACGGTGTTACTAATTTAACAGGTGTGGCGATTCACTTAACAACCGCGGCAAGGAGAGTCGTAGAAGGGGGCAAAAAACGAACGTCGCAAAATCCCCTCGCTTAGCAACGTACGTTCCGTCCTCAGATGTGGTTGTAAGTCAAGGACTACCTGTATCCCATTCCTGCAGGAATGGCCGGCCAGAGGAACATCTATCCCCAGGGCTGACCGCTCCTCTTGCTTCCCGCACATGATTTCCTGTCCCCTAATGGAATATCCTACACACACACACCCTCTACTCCTTGTGTGTTTCTTTTGCATGCCTTGGTCTGTCGCCGCAGCTTCTGTACTTATTCCTTTTGTTCTTCTTTTTTCCACCTTAACCCCCCCCCCTCTGTCCCACCCCCACCCCACCTCCCTGCCCAGCCTCTTTTGGAAGTATCTCCTAACCCCTCCTGGCGTATCCCTGAGGCTTGCTGAGCTCTTCGTTGTGCCGGATGATAACGGAAGTTTTGCGCATGGCCAGCTCAGTCGCATGCTGGGGAGTTTAGAACGGGACTCAACTCCAGACTGTCTCCCTCGGGGAAGGGGGGGGAGTGTATGGTGTGCTCCCAATCTTCCCCCTTCCTCTCTTTTAACCCCTCCTTGTCCATGTAGAGACCAGCTCTCCTCTGGTTGAGAAATCCCGACCGGCCAACGCGCCAGCCTCAGGACTAATCAAGTACCGCCTGGCGACTCCATCCGATTGCAACAGGACATTTTCCCCTTGAGCAAATGTTGGCTTCTCGCGACCAGACATTGGGCCAAGCAAACCCGAGTTTTGCAAAA
The DNA here is from genome assembly GCF_051295495.1 of Thamnophis sirtalis. Taxonomy (NCBI): domain Eukaryota; kingdom Metazoa; phylum Chordata; class Lepidosauria; order Squamata; family Natricidae; genus Thamnophis; species Thamnophis sirtalis. The sequence continues at coordinate 92,654,522 of NW_028261387.1, forward strand.
GGGCCCCACGACTCACGGACGTCACTCCGATCTCTCAGCTGGGCAGAGAATTGCTTTCCCAGAGCGATCAAGGAGTGGATCCCGACGGACAGAGAGACTTGAGACACACACACACACACCAAGCAGAGGGGCCCTGAGTTCGAAAACAGTTTTTAACGACGGACGAGTGCCATCAAAGTGAGCCAGTTCCAGCCCGGAACTCCTTCTCCAGTTGGAGTAAAATCGCCTCCGAGGTCCGGAGTTGTTTCAAAACGCCCAAGTTTGCAAACGTTGCGAAAAGGTGCTCATTCTGGACCCCGATATTCCACCCCTCCTTATTACGGAGGATCATAAGAGTGATGAGCATGGAACACTTCACCTGTGAAAACAGATGCATTTGAGAGGGGTTGGGGGTGGGTGGGAGGGGGTGGTGAAATGGGGAAGGGGTGGCAATTCCACCCTTGGATGGATCCTGGAACAGTGAACGTCAAGTAATCCCAGTGTGATTTCCCTACACGTATAAATATTTATTCATTTCACGGAGCGCCAGCCCATCGGTAACAAATGGGACCGGGGAAAGCCGAGAGGGTCCCTCCTTGCCGAACGAGGAGGATAATTTGAGAGGGGAGGCAATTTGGGTGGGTGGGAGTCAGCAAGCCCAGGTTTCAGGGCTGCAAAAGATGGTTTGATGATCGCCCGCCACACTTTGCGATGGAGAACAGGCGAAGGACCTTGGGATCAGGGCTAGGGATGCCGGCTTTAACATCTGAAGCATCGCAGAGTCGGTTCCCCTGATGCTTTTAAATTAAAAAAAGGATTCAATTGCAGGGAATAAGGAACCATCTCTGCCCCAAATCACGGAAGGGCTGTAAATCAAGGGAGAAAGAACAGCTGCGTTCACAAGACAGTCAAAACACTGGAGGCTGAATTTCCATTGAGGCTAGGATTGGGGGTTTTTTGGGTGGGGATGGAGGAAGTAACCTGGGTTAGGTCATTTGGTGGTTAAAATGCAAATCCAGTCCACCTAAGCATATGATGGTTCAGTGTAGGGGTGAAATCCAGCAGGTTCTGACTGGTTCTGGAGAACCGGTAGTGGAAATCTTGAGAAGTTTGGAGAACCAGTAGTGGAAATCTTGAGTAGTTTGGAAAACCGGTAGTGGAAATCTTGAGAAGTTTGGAAAACTGGTAGTGGAAATCTTGAGTAGTTTGGAGAAGCGGTAGTGGAAATCTTGAGTAGTTTGGAGAACTGACAAATGCCACCTCTGGCTGGCTCCAGAGTGGGGAGGGAATGTTGATTTTGCAGTATCCTTCCTCTGCCACGCCCACCAAGCCACGCCCACAGAACCAGTAGTAAAAACATTTGAACTTCACCTCTGGTTCAAACCCAAAGACCAGCTGGCCGGGGCATGCATGCCACCTCTGGCACACGGGCCATAGTTCACCCTCACGGGTATAGGACCTCCCGCTTGAGCAGGAGACTAGAAGTCCTCCAAGGTCCCTTCCAGCTCTATTCCAATTTTGATTCTCAGGTAGACTAGATAGGAAACATCACCAGGTGATCTAACTCTACAGCACGATAAGGCTAGAACCGTGATGATGAACCTATGGCACGCAAAGCCATATTTGCTGGCACGCCAGCTATCAGCTCCAGCGCGCATGAGTGACCGCCTCCTGCCGATCACCTCCCATAGACCGATAGACCGATTCGATCACACAGGTTAGGTCTCCTCTGGATTCCATCTGCCAGCCAATGTCGGCTGGCGACTCCCCGGGGGAGAGCCTTCTCTGTTGCAGCTCCAGCCCTTTGGAACGACTTCCCCGTGGAGATCTGGACCCTTACTACCCTCCCGGCCTTCCGCAAAGCTGTTAAGTCCTGGCTGCTCCAGCAGGCCGGGGGGCCCTCGATATATCCAGCCCCCCAGAGATTGTGATTGTTGTATATTTTAATGTTGTTTGTGTATTATTCCCCCCTCCCTTGTTTTATTGTAAGCCGCCCGGAGTCCTTCGGGAGTGGGCGGCATACAAGATCGATTAAACTATAAACTATAAACTAAACTATGAGTGCAAAACCCAGCTGATTGTCTGCCTTCTGGAGTGCCGGGAGAGGCCGTTTTTGCCCTCCCCAACCTCCGGAGGCTTTTCTGAAGCCTGAGGAGGGCGAAAAACGGCCCCAATGGGCCAACCGGAAGTTTGGAAAGGATCCGTTTCCAGCTTCTGGAGGGTCTCCGGGGGGAGTGGGGCAGGGGAAGCCATTTACACCCTCCCCAGGCTTCAGGAAAGCCTCCGGAGCCTGGGGTGGGGTCGTTCGTGCATGCACAGGTGAGCAGGGAGGATTGAATTGGTGTGGGCAAGTGTGCAAGTGCAGACAATTTTGGCAGGCCATAAGAAAAAGGTTTGGTATTTGGTATTGGTATTTATTCGATCTGTAAGCCGCCCTATTCCCCGAAGGGACTCAGGGCGGCTGAACAAAAACCCAGGGAAGGGGAAAAACAAATACAGAAAGTAAGACAAACAGGACAGTGATACAACAATTTAAAAAACACAGCAAGCACAGCAAATTCGAGTAAGGGGGGGAGACTCAACCCCAGGCTTGCTGGCCTTAACAGGCCTTAACGGCTGTCTGGAAAACCTGAAGGGTGGCGAGGGTCCGAATCTCCACGGGGAGCTCGTTCCAAAGGGCCGGAGCAGCCACAGAGAAGGCCCTCCTCCGGGTGGTCGACAGCCAGCATTGGCCGGCAGATGGAATTCGGAGGAGGCCATCTCTGGGCTAGATTAATGGAGAGCCGAGGTGGCGCAGTGGTTAAATGCAGCACTGCAGGCTACTTCAGCTGACTGCAGTTCAGCAGTTCGGCTGTTCAAATCCCACCAGGTTCAATGTTGACTCAGCCTTCTAACCTTCCGAGGTGGGTAAAATGAGGACCCGGATTGTTGTTGGGGGCGATATGCTGACTCTGTAAACCGCTTAGAGAGGGCTGAAAGCCCTATGAAGCGGTATATAAGTCTAACTATTGCTATTGCTATTGAGTCTTGCAAGTCTAAAAGTACAGCTCTCCCTCCATCTCCTTTACAGCCCGAGGTGTTAGAGAGAATCCCTTCTGAGCTTCTTCCTCCACCCGTTGTAGAGCTGCAGGCTGTTCCCCTCTCTTATCTGACTGTTATCTATCTGGGCAGCATCTCTTGGCCCCCTTTTTCGAAGTCTTTCTCGCACCCCTTTACCAAGTATGATGTCTAGGAGGGGACACCTTGTAAGTACAAGCAGCCCTCGTCTTACAACCACAACAGAGCCCAAAATTCATGTTGCTGAGCGAGAGAGTTTTTCAGGGAGCTGCGTCCCATATTATGACCTTCCTGGCCACAGGTGGGAAGCGAATCGCTGCAGTTGTTCACTTAAGTCACACGGTCATTAAGTGAATCAGGCTTCCCCCCCCCTTGATTTTCACTGGTTAGGAGGATGTAAAAGAGGATCGCAGTGACCCCCTGGACGCTGCGACCGCCATAAATATGAGACAGTTGCCATAAGAAGCCGAGGTGGCGCAGTGGTTAAATGCAGCACTGCAGGCTACTTCAGCTGACTGCAGTTCTGCAGTTCGGCTGTTCAAATCACACCGGCTCAGGGTTGACTCAGCCTTCCATCCTTCCGAGGTGGGTAAAATGAGGACCCGGATTGTTGTTGGGGGCAATATGCTGACTCTGTAAACCACTTAGAGAGGGCTGAAAGCCCTATGAAGCGGTATATAAGTCTAACTGCTATTGCTATTGCTATACATCTGACATTTGATTCAATAACCATGGGGATGCCCTCGTGGTTGTTAAGTGTGAAACACGGTTCTTAAGTCACTCTTTTCTGGGCCGTCGTAACTTTGAACGGTCACTAAGTGAACAGTTGTATGTCGAGGACCACCTATAGGAGAACCGTTGGGTGGGCTTCTGCGTCAGTTCTCCAAAACAATGCTGTCACTTATCAGAAGAACACTATCTTTTTCCTTCTCACCAGCACAAATAACACAATACAATACAATAGCAGAGTTGGAAGGGACCTTGGAGGTCTTCTAGTCCAACCCCCTGCCTAGGCAGGAAACCCTATACCGTTTCAGACAAATGGCTGTCCAACATCTTCTTAAAGACTTCCAGTGTTGGGGCATTCACAACTTCTGGAGGCAAGCTGCAGAATGTGCGCATTGCTGGGATTAAACATGGCAGTGCTTAATTCCTGATGCAGACACATACAGGTACTTAATCAATCAGAATAGAGCTGGAAGGGACCTTGGAGGTCTTCTAGTCCAACCCTCGGCTCAAGCAGGAGGCCCTATACCAGTGTTGGCGAACCAGGAAATGGGAGTGTGCGTGGACACGGGGGAGCGGCAGAAACCGGAAAAGCAGCCTCCCAGAGTGCATGCGCGCACCGGGAAGCCAAGCTTCGAGTTTCCGGCACGCGCATGCATGCCAGCCACCTTGTATTACACTTTCTGGGTCACATATGCGCACGAAGACCAGCTGCACCCACAGGAAACTGGAAGCTCGGCTTCCCGCTTTTGGTTCCCAGTGCTCCCACCTACGCAAAGACCAGCCGGCCAATGCGCACGCTGGAACCCGGAAGAGCAACGGCTGGCGTGCCCAGAGAGACGGCTCTGAGTGCCACTTCCAGCCCGCATGCCATAGGTTTATTTATTTATTTATTTATTAGACTTATATACCGCTTCATAGGACTTTCAGCCCTCTCTAAGCGGTTTACAAATTTTTTTAGCAAATTGAGTCAGCAACTTGCCCCCACAGTCCGGGTCCTCATTTCACCCACCTCGGAAGGATGGAAGGCTGAGTCGACCTTGAGCCGGTGAGATTTGAACCGCTGAACTGCAGATCACAGTCAGCTGAAGTGGCCTGCAGTACTGCACCCTAACCACTGCGCCACCTCGGCTCACCATCACAGCCCGATACCATTTCAGACAGGTGACGAGCCAGCCTCTTCTTAAAAACCTCCAATGATGGAGAAGCACCCACAACTTCTGGTGGCAAGCTGTTCCACTGGTTCATTGGCCTCACTGTTAGGAAGTTCCTCCTCAAATCCAGGTTGCTTCTCTGCTTGATCAGCTCCCATCCGTTGTTTCTAGTCCTCATCATTATGAGGGTTGCAGTGCCCTGCGATCATCTCTTACGATCTTCTGACACGCCAAATCAATGGGGAAGCAGATTCTCTTTACCAACCGGGTTACTAATGTGGACGACCGCAGTGTTTCGCTTAGCACCTGTGGCAGGAGGGGTGGTAAAACGGGGCACAGCTCCCTTCACAACGGTCTCGCTTAGCAACGGAAAATTTGGGCTCAATTGTGGTCGAGGGCTACCTCCCGTACAAGGCGCATGCCCCCTGGAAGGAGAGGGCTTGGGTTGGGAAACAGTTTGAGTCAACATCTCATTGCAAGTCTCGGAGAAGGCCAGATTCCTTCTCCTTCCCCTGTTGCCTTTGTGGTTTGTGAGTCACGAGGGTCTTCCTCTGTGCATACACACACCATGAAGATAAAGGTTCCCCTCGCACATATGTGCTACTCGTTCCCGACTCTAGGGGGCGGTGCTCATCTCCGTTTCAAAGCCGAAGAGCCAGCGCTGTCCGAAGACGTCTCCGTGGTCATGTGGCCGGCATGACTAAACACCGAAGGCGCACGGAACGCTGTTCCCTTCCCACCAAAGGTGGTTCCTATTTTTCTACTTGCATTTTTTTAGGTGCTTTTGAACTGCTAGGTTGGCAGAAGCTGGGACAAGTAACGGGAGCTCACTCCGTTACGCGGTGCTAGGGATTCGAACCACCAGACTGCCGACCTTTCTGATCGACAAGCTCAGCGTCTTAGCCCCTGAGCCACCGCATCCCTCCCATGAAGGTAACCCTGGTTTAAATAAGATTTCCATAATGTAAAGGAAGGGCAGATTTTTCAAGGAGGGTGAGGGGGGGGGAACTCTTAACGTCTGCAAAGGACCCAGAACCACGTTCAAAAGAGGCCAGGATAAAATTGTAGTGAAGCGTCGTAGGCATCCAAGTATATGTTGTCTTGTTGGTGTAAAAGTGAGTGTCTCTTGGGGTGGGGAGGGGGCAAGCTGCTGCGGGGAGAAAGGGGAAAGCTGCTGGATTTTGTTCCTGGAATTGGGGGGGGTCTTTAAACAAATAATAATACAGAAGCACTTTTTTTGTTCGTTTGTTGGGGGTTTTTTGTACTTGACACCAATATAAATAATTAAAAGAAAGCCGTTCTTTAAAATGTAAAGCATCGTTGTGTCCTCCCGGCTGTTCTTTGAAACGTTTGTTGTATTAAGTCTTTTGTATATAAATATGTTTTATTTCATTTTCATTTCAAACAGTCACATATATACTGTTGTAAGAGCCAAGGTGGCGCAGTGGTTAAATGCAGCACTGCAGGCTACTGCTAGATCAGCAGTTCAGCGGTTCAAATCTCACCGGCTCAAAGGTTGACTCAGCCTTCCATCCTTCCGAGGTGGGTAAAATGAGGACCCAGATTGTTGGGGGCAATATGCTGACTCTCTGTAAACCGCTTAGAGAGGGCTGAAAGCCCTATGAAGTGGTATATAAGTCTACTGCTATTGCTACTGCTATTGCTATAACCGTATAACATTGAGCAATAAACACAGCCATCCTTGTCAACAATACTCCCCAAAATACGAGCCCAATGTACCACTTCAGCCCTCTATACACCCTTTCTTTCACCCCCCCCTCCAACTTTCCTTTCTCCCCTCCAACATTCCCCTCTAACCTACTTCCCTTCCCCCTCTATCACTCCTCTCTCCCAATACACTCCCTCCCTTCCATCTCACCCTCCCTCCGATCCTCTCTCCCACTCTCTCTACCCCTCTTTCTTCTTTCCTTCTACTCCTCCCTTCGGTGTATTTCTGCTATCTATCAATATATTCAGCTTCCTATTTTTACCCTAGAATTAATAACGCAACAGTATACAAGTGCAATCGTATTGATCAGTTTAAAATCCAGCACATATTATATTTCCCCCCTCCCCCCCTCCCCCCTAGAACCCCACCTCCCTCCCCCCCCCCCCGACTTCCCAGGGCCCGTACACGGTATAACTGTTGTATTAAGTCTTGACTCCCTCTTCTTTGTGGCAATCCCTGAGATATTGGAAGACTGCTATCATGTCTCCCCTGCCCCACCTCTCCCCTCCCACCCCATCCCACCCAGGAATCCCCACCCAGCCCATTCAGGTAAGTGCGGGGCCTGCCCGGAGGCTCGAGGGGGGGGGGGAACGGAGCTACTAGAGGTTCCATAAGACTGGAAACGGACCTGTTTACAGCCTCCGGAAGGCCTCTGGAACCCGGGGGAAACAGTCTTCGCCCTCCTGTAGGCTCAATGAAAGCCTCTGGAGCCTGGGGAGGGCAAAAAACGCCACCACCACCCCAACTGTGCGGTAGAAGGCCGACTAGGCCACGCCCACCATTGCCACGTCACGCCCCCCCAGCAATGGGTTAGCGAACCTGTTGCTGCAATTTTTGAAGCCCACCTCTGGGATGGTCCCATTACTGCGCTGAGGTCTGGCCTGCACACAATGGGTCAGCCTGAGACGGCCCCATGGATGTGGTTCCTATTGGTGATTCATTAAAGCAGCCGCATCTCAACGGAAATATTGTTTCCAGATCAGGCCTGGAATTACATGGCGAATATAAAGTGATGATATCCTGTCTGTATTCACACTCGGGCGCACTCCAAATTTTCCCAATGACAATGTTCTATGGCAGGGGTGTCGAATTAAATTTCATTGTGGTTGACCTCAAAGGGGGAGGGCGGGGAGAAACTGGGTGGGTATAACTGACTGAGTGGGCATGGCCAGCCTGATGCCACTCACTGGGCGTGGCTGACCGGATGGGCGTGGCCATCTTGACGCCATTCCCCAAACTGCTTTAATTTACCTCTTTCCAAGGGTAGATCGGGCCAAAGCGACGCAGGATGGTCCCTTACATTTTCCAAGATGGCCCCCTTGCCCCGGATCCAACCATATCACGTGCCGGATACGTTTGTGTTCGACAACCCTGCTATATGGGGAGTGTTTCCCCCCTCTAAGCTTGGAGACTCATTGTTTCTCTCAGATTAAAAGAAAAATTAAAAGAAACTGGACAGTCACTTGTCTGAAATGTTATAAGGTCTCCTGTTTGAGAAGGTGTTGTGGCCCGCCAGCTGCCAGCAGAGTTGGTGGAAGATTCAGACAGGAGGTTGAGGAGGAACATGGGCCAGTCCTGGAGTCTGAGGAAGACTCTGATGAGGGCTCTGTGTCGGAGGCAGAGAGGGGGCCAGAGCCGCATGCCAGTTATCAGCTGCCTTCAGAGCCAGACATCAGTGAGGCAGAAGAAGAGCTGGAGCCTGTTCCCAGTGTGCGCATGCACAGAGTTGCCAGACAAAGGGAACAGCTAAAGAACAGGGGCCGACTTGGGAGTGAGGCCACAGGTGGACGGTGAATGGCCCCTCCCAGAGGGAATAAAAGAGGAGCGAAAGGGGAGTGGAGTTTGCAGGAGACCATTAGTTCCATTCATTCGGGTGAAGATCTGTTCCTGGCTTCTTGCCAACAGCGTGGAGTTTGGAAGATATCGGCCTGGCAGCTCTCCAAGCCTGATCAAGGTCTGTCGTTGTGAAATCTTTTGAAAGATTGTTTGCCGGGACTTTGATGGAGAGGAATTCACTTTAAACGAAATAAAAGATGTTTTAGCGGGATGAGGAGTCAGCTTCATACTCTTGGGAAGCCTAGGTCAGAGCAGCAGGGGGCTGGACTAGAAGACCTCCAAGGTCCCTTCCAGCTCTATTCTGATTGAACCAAGTCTCTTAATCCCTTTTGATCAAAACAACAACAACAAACCATTTCCAGCTTCCTTGGAAAGAGGAAATGAGACGAGGCTGCTGAAATAGCCCACCGAGGATTGCAAAATATGACATTCTTTTGTTCAGTTTTGCCCTTTTCTCTCCCTCCCTCCTAAAAACATCACTTGGCATCTGTCTGAAGAGTCCCTAAACAGCTGGGCAATGTTTGTCTCTGTTTGTCTCTGCAGAATCGTTCCTTTTATTCGGTTTGATGTTGAAAAACAGCCAAACATTTCCGCAGGAGCCCTTTTTGGGGGGAAAACACAAAGATGGCCGTGCGTGTGTTTACTAGCTTTCTATTGTGGAAGAAATTCCCTCCGGGGAGGAAAATACATTTCTTCCGCATCGCCGATACGACTCTCATGCTTAGCTTTGCTCTACAACCGTTAACAATGGGGGGTAAACATTGCACAGAGATAAAGCGCATAATGCAGCACTGAAAACCAAGGAGACATGAAAACACACACACACACACACACACACACTCCAATTCCTATTTCCACATCATTTAGAGCAGTGTTTCTCAACCTTGGCGACTTTAAGTCCCGTGGACTTCAACTCCCAGAATTCCCCCAGCCAGCTCTGCTGGCTGGGGGGATTCTGGGAGTTGAAGTCCACGGGACTTAAAGTCACCAAGGTTGAGAAACACTTGATTTAGAGGCTTTCCGGAATGCACAATGTGGGATATTCATAAAAAAGAAAAATTGGAAAGAGCAATAGCAATAGCAGTTCGACTTATATACCGCTTCATAGGGCTTTCAGCCCTCTCTAAGCGGTTTACAGAGTCAGCATATCGTATATTTGAAGAAGGTCCTTGGTTGATACCTAGGACGCTGGCAGCAAACCGTATCAACCATTAGCACCAGTCACTGGTATTTGTGATGCATTTTTGAATGTTCAGTTGGCTGAGTTTCATGTTTAATGAATAAAAGAAATAATAATAATAGCAACAAAATACATTAAAAAGTAATTACAATTACAATTAACTCTTGGGACTAAACTCTTATAGCAATAGAATAGCAGTTAGACTTATATACCGCTTCATAGGGCTTTCAGCCCTCTCTAAGCGGTTTACAGAGTCAGCCTATCGCCCCCCACAGTCTGGGTCCTCATAACGGGAGGAGGAAGGCTCTCGTTTTAATTTCCAGCTTAGCCTGAATTAAGGGCCATCAACTCGGGGTGCAACCCTTGGAGACACTCCGTGCAGATTTCTGCCATTTCGACCTCTCCTTGTGGGAAATCCGGAGCAATTCCAAGAACATTCCAGCAATTTCTATCTGCCGACTCCTTGTTTATACGTCTCTTGACTGCACAGCCTTATCGTTCTTTTTCAAGCCCGCCGTCCATTCCTAATAACAGGGCATCTGTTCCGATGTTTATGATGATCTCAAAGAGAGCAGCTTGTCTTTATATCTTCGGCAACTTTAAGGTGTGTGGACATCAACTCCCAGAATTCCCCACCCAGCATGTGTGGGACACTTATCTACCAAAAATCCTCAGCCACATGTGTGAACATCATCTACCAGAAATCTCCCACTATCACATGTGGACTTCAACGCCCAGAATTCCCCCATCAGCATATAGGTAAAGGTTCCCCTCGCACATATGTGCTAGTCTCTTAATCCCAACTCTAGGTGGTGGTGCTCACCTCCGTTTCAAAGCCGAAGAGCCAGCGCTGTCCGAAGACGTCTCCGTGGTCATGAATAAATGCCGAAGGCGCACGGAATGCTGTTACTTTCCCACCAAAGGTGGTCCCTATTTTTCTACTTGCATTTTTTTTACACGTTTTCGAACTGCTATGTTGGCAGAAGCTGGGACAAGTAATGGGAGCTCACTTCATTATGCAGCACTAGGGATTCGAACCGCCGAACTGCCAACCTTTCTGATCGGCAAGCTCAGCATCTTAGCCACTGCATCCCTCTCCATTAGCATATAGTGGACTTCAACTGCCAGAATTCCCCCATTAGGATATAGTGGACTTCAACTCCCAGAATTCCCCCATCAGCATGTAGTAGACTTCAACTCCCAGAATTCCCTCATTAGCATATAGTGGACTTCAACTCCCAGAATTCCCCCATCAGCATGTAGTGGACTTCAACTCCTAGAATTCCCTCATTAGCATATAGTGGACTTCAACTCTTAAGAATTCCCCAGCCATAAAAAGGTTAAAGCATTTTGGATAAAAATATGGTGGATTATGCAAAATGTTCTTAAAAAAAGGATAAAGTTTACCCCTCAGTTATTTTTGTTAGGTATAATTACTGATTGTACAGTTGTAGAGAGATTAACCTGATTTTGCATTTAATAACCGCAGCTAGACTGCTGGTGGCGCAATACTGGAAGAAGGAAGATTTGCCTACTGTTCAAGAATGGACACTAAAAGTAACAAACCTAGCAGAGATGGCTAAAATATCAGCATATCTCAAGGACCATTCAAACGAGAGATATAAACTGGAGTGGAGAAGATGGATTGACTATACTCAAAATAAATATGGCACTAAGAAATTCCAGATAGCTTATGACTGAAGAAACAAGGAATGATATAATCTGTTTAGAGCTAGCCTAGCAAAGAGGAGTTAAAGCTCAAATGAAAGATGATACTAACTTTTTTTTTTAAGTTTATCTTAGAATATCTTCGTTAAAGATTTATACCCTGTATTGGTTCTGGGAAGCCGGGGGGCGGGGGACTGGGGGTGGGTGGGTGGGTGGGGAGGGTAGGGGGAGGGAGGTAAACATTTGTAAAAGTTTTTTTTTCCAAAGTTTTCAATTAAAAAAAAAAAAAAGAATTCCCCAGCCACCATGTGTGGACTTCATCTCCCAGATGGTGGGGAATTCTGGGAGTTGAACTCCTTCCCAAAAATGCCAAGGTTGAGAAACACAGCCTATAGCGCTGAATTGATCCGTTCTTCTTGCTTCTCCTAGGAGCCCCCTCAGATCCATAATTCAAAGAGAGCCTTTCTCTTTCTTTCCTGCCTAAGCAGAGGGTTGGACTAGAAGGTTCCACCACAAAACCGCGGTAGACTAAAGCGCGCTTGACGAAAGCGCGTATGTGACGTCATCACAGCCTGACGAAAACAGCACGCTGTGAGCGGTAAACTTAAAATTAACGCGTAAATCTAAACCTAACCCCCCCAAACCTAACCCTAAACCTAACCCTTAACCTAACCCTAAACCTAATCCTAAACCTAATCCTAAACCTAACCCTTAACCTAACGCTAACCCTAACCCTTACCCTAACCCTAACCCTAACCCTTACCTTTGTGTGAATCGGCTTGCTTTAATTTTAATTTAAATTTAATTTAATTTATTTTTAATTTTATTTGTCGCGCTGCTGATGACGTCACGTACGCACTTTAATCGGGCGCGCTTTAGTGGACCGCGGTTTTGTCGTGCCACGGGACTAGAAGACCTCCAAGGTCCCTTCCAACTCTGTTATCCGATATTCTTGCTTTGCGTACTTGTTCCAGCCTACTTGATCACTTCCTTTAATTGCTCCACCACTTTCTTTTCCTTGAAATCTCCTTCATGTCTGTTGTTGTTCTCCTTTCCTACCTGCAATCTCCAGCACGCCTGTCTCTCTCCCTCCATCTGTTCCTGGGCCCATTAAATTAAATTACCGGTCTGTCTCACTCCTTTGTGATTGGCAGTCAGCCCAGGGAGCTTGCTGGTTGATGTTATCTTTGTCCTTTTTATTCTTCTGCATTAACCCAGATTTTTCATTTTCCATTTTGACTATTCTAATGAGCTGCTCCACGTTCCTTTTCTTTCTGTTTCCCAAGGAGCATTGTGTGCCTAACCTGATTAGGTAAAGGTTAGGCCAGATTCCTTCTCCTTCCCCTGTTGCTTTTGTGGTTTGTGAGTCACGAGGGTCTTCCTTTTTGCATACACACACCATGAAGATAAAGGTTCCCCTCACACAGATGTGATAGTCGTTCCCGACTCTGGGGGGCGGTGCTCATCTCCGTTTCGAAGCCGAAGAGCCAGCACTGTCCGAAGACGTCTCCGTGGTCATGTGGCCGGCATGACTCAACGCCGAAGGGGCACGGAATGCTGTTCCCTTCCCACCACAGGTGGTTCCTCTTTTTCCACTTGCATTTTTAGCTGCTTTCGAACTGCTAGGTGGGCAGAAGCTGGGACAAGTGGTTCCACCACAAAACCGCGCTCGACTAAACCGCGTCGCTGACGTCATCAACAGGGCGACAGCAGCACGGAGACAGAAGCACGCTGTAAACCCTAAACCTAAAATTAACCCCTAAACCTAACCCCCTAAACCTAATCCTAAACCTAACCCTAAACCTATCCCTAAACCTAACCCTAAATCTAACCCTTAACCTAACCCTAAACCTAACCCTAACCCTTAATTTAACCCTAAACCTAATCCTAATCCTTAACCTAACCCTAAACCTAACCCTTAACCTAACCCTAAACCTAACCCTAAACCTAATCCTAACCCTTAACCTAACCCTAAACCTAACCCTAACCCTTAACCTAACTCTAAACCTAATCCTAACCCTTAACCTAACCCTAAACCTAACCCTAACCCTTAACCTAACCCTAACCCTAAACCTAATCCTAACCCTTAACCTAACCCTAAAGCTAACCCTAAACCTAACCCTTACCTTAAGTTGAATCGGCTTGCTTTCAAAGCGCTATTTAAAGCGCCCTTCTTTCTCCGCGCTGGCTGTTGTCGCCCTGTTGATGACGTCAGCAACGCGGTTTAATCGGCCGCGGCTTAGTCGAGCGCGGTTTTGACGGGTCACGGGGACAAGTAACGGGAGCTCCCTCCGTTATGCGGCGCTAGGGATTCGAACCGCCGAACTGCCAACCTTTCTGATCGACAAGCTCAGCATCTTAGCCACTGAAAGGATTAGCATTTAACTCTTCTCTTCCAATCCTGCTTTTCTTACATTTATCCAGTTAGTCCTCAACTCACAACAGTTCATTTAGAGACCATTCAAAGTTATAAGAGCACTGAGAAAAAAGTCTGATTACCATTTTTCACACTTATCGACCAATGCAACATCCTCAAGGTCATATAAGTGAAACTGTGGACTCTTGGCAACTGACTCCTATTTATGACGGTTGCAGTGTCCCCGGATCATGTGATTTCCCCCTTTTGCGACCTTCGGACAAGCATCGTCCGTGGGGAAACCAGATTCACTTTTCAACTTTGTTACTAACTTATCACAACTGCACTGATTCACTTGACAGCTGTGGCCAGCAAGGTCGTAAAACAAGGCAAAATGCACTGAACCACTGTCTTGCTTAGCAACGGAAATTTTGGGCTCACTCATGGTCGTAAGTCAAGGACTACCTGTGTTTGTAGTATACCTTCAACACGCAGGGTCTACATCAGGATGTTTTAAACTGGGTTCGCATAAGAAGTTAATGGAGTTCTGGAGGAAACCAAAGCTGGAAAAAAAAAAGATTTATATTTTCTATCATTAAAGTTTTGTATCTTGGGATTTATTTTTTTAATTGGTTCTGCAGCCTGAAAACAATTGAAAATCAAATCCTAGTCATCTACAATGCAAAGCAGATAAAGTCAATAAAACACAAGACCAAAAGGAAGCCCTCTACCCATTCATTCATTCATTCATTCATTCATTCATTCATTCATTCATTCATTCATTCATGCATAGCATTTATATGGCCACCCACTCAACAGTGACCCTGGCTGGTAGGCAGAAATCAACTATAAACAGAGTGGTTTTTTAATAATAAAATAATAATAATAATGACAATAATAAGAATAATGACCGAGTTGCTAAATTAATCCACTAGTCATTATGTAAAAAATATGTATCCAGATAGTCATGGGAACATAAAATGGAAAAAGTTATCGAAAATGAGAAGGTGAAGATCTTGTGGGACTTTTGAATAGAGACGGATCGTCATGTGGAACACAACACACCAGATATCACAGTTGTTGAAAACTGAAACATACAATTTATTGACATCGTGGTACCAGGAGATGCCGAATCGAAGAAAAAGAACTGGAAAAATAATCACAAAATACCCCGATCTGGCCATCAAAACTACATGATTAGGGGTGAAACACGTTAACAGTGATACCCATTGTCATCGGGGCACTTGGTACCATGTCCAAGAATTTTATAAGATACATCAACAAATTGCAGCTTCCTGCAATAACACCAGCGGGACTGCAAAAAACTGCACTGCTCGGAACATCGTATATTTTAAGAAGGTATTTTTTTATTTTTTTCTATTATAAATACATTCACAATTGTATAATCTCATAACTGTTGTTAATAATATGTATTTATAACAATTTTTCTCCCCTACAATTGACAATATAATTGAGATTGCGTTCTTACCATCCCATACACCCATCTTATTTTACAACAATCCTACTTCTTCTTCCTTCCTTCCCTCCTTCCTTCCCTCCTTTCTTCTTCCCTCCTTCCTTCCCTCCTTCCTTTCCCCTTCCTTCCCTCCTTTCTTCTCTCCTTCTCTCCTTCCTTTCGTCCTTCCTTCCCTCCTTCCTTCCCTCCTTTCTTTTCTCCTTCCCTCCTTCCCTCCTTTCTTCTCCCCTTCCTTTCATCCTTCCTTCCCTCCTTCCTTCCCTCCTTTCTTCTCTCCTTCATTCCCTCCTTCCTTCCCTCCTTTCTTCTCTCCTTCATTCCCTCCTTCCTTCCCTCCTTTCTTCTCTCCTTCATTCCCTCCTTCCTTCCCTCCTTTCTTCTCTCCTTCTCTCCTTCCTTCCCTCCTTCCTTCCTTTATTCTCTCCTTCCCTCCTTGCTTCCCTCCTTGCTTCCCTCCTTCCTTTCCTCCTTCCTTTCCCTCCTTTCTTCTCTAGGTATTTGGTTGATACCTAGGACGCTGGCAGCAAACCGTATCAACCATTAGCACCAGTCACTGGTATTTGTGATGCATTCTTGAATGTTCAGTTGGCTGAGTTTCATGTTTAATGAATAAAAGAAATAATAATAATAGCAACAAAATACATTAAAAACTAATTACAATGACATCTTAACTCTTGGGACTAAACTCTTCTACAATCAAATATGGAAAACAACAACAACAACAAAACCTTGGCTGTGGAGATTGTCTCTCATCCATTGTCCCAAAGGTGCTTTTTCAAAAAGCAACTGGATTTTGTTTTTCCTTGAAGAAATTTTGCTTCTCACCCAAGAGGCTTCCTCGGTTCTGACTGAATGGCAGAGAATGGAAGGATTTATATCCCTTGCAGTCCTCTGGTTGTTAGTACTCTCTCTGAGAGTCCTTGAGGCCACTTAGTGGTCATTTGAATAGGTCTTCTAGTCCAACTCCCTCCTGGGGCAGGAGACCCATGGCTGGCTCAGGAATTCTGGGAATTGAAATCCACAACTCATTTTTTTCCCTTTGTTTTATATATAAGGTTTTTTATATTTTTTCATTTTCATAATATATAGCCACACGTATACTATTACACAGCCAACATTAAGAGAAGGATTCAATCAAGATAACACCACTTTATAACACTTTGGTAAGACCCCACTTGGAATCCTGCATCCAGTTTTGGTTGCCACGGTGTAAAAAAGATGTTGAGACTTTGGAAAAACTGCAGAGAAGAGCAACTAAGACAATTAAAGGCCTGGAGACAAAAACATAAGAACGGTGGCAGGAACTGGGTAGGTCTTGTTTAATGAAAAGAAGGATTAGGGGAGACACCATAGCAGTCTTCCAATATCTCAGGGGTTGCCACAAAGAAGAGGGAGTCAAACTATTCTCCAAGGCACCTGAGGACAGGACAAGAAGCAGCAGGTGGAAACTAATCAAAGACAGAAGCAATCTGGAATTAAGGAGAAATTTCCTGATAGTGAGAACAATGAATCAGTGGAACAACTTGCCTTCAGAAGTTGTGAATGCTCCAACACTGGAAGTCTTTAAGAAGATGTTGGATAACTATTTGTCTGAAGTGGTGTTGGGTTTCCTACCTAGGCAGGCGACTGGCTTACAAGAACTCGAAGGTCCCTTCCAACTCATTCTGTTCTGTTCTATTCTGTTCTGTTCTATTCTATATTCATTCTTCTCTATTCTATTCTATATTCATTCCAGTCTTTCTTCCCTTCCCTTCTATTCTATATTCATTTCATTCTCTCTTCTCTTCTCTTCCCTTATATTCTATTCTATATTCATTCTATTATCTATTCTATTCTATATTCATTCCATTCTCTATTCTATTTTATATTCATTCCATTCTCTCTTCCCTTTCCTTCCATTATATTCTATTCTATATTCATTTCATTCTCTCTTCCCTTCCCTTCTATTCTATATTCATTTCATTCTCTCTTCTCTTCTCTTCCCTTATATTCTATTCTATATTCATTCTATTATCTATTCTATTCTATATTCATTCCATTCTCTATTCTATTTTATATTCATTCCATTCTCTCTTCCCTTTCCTTCCATTATATTCTATTCTATATTCATTCTTCTCTATTCTATTCTATATTCATTCCAGTCTCTCTTCCCTTCCCTTCTATTCTATATTCATTTCATTCTCTCTTCCCTTCCCTTCCATTATATTCTATTCTATATTCATTCTATTATCTATTCTATATTCATTTCATTCTCTCTTCTCTTCCCTTCCCTTATATTCTATTCTATATTCATTCTATTATCTATTCTATATTCATTCCATTCTCTCTTCCCTTCCCTTCCATTATATTCTATTCTATATTCATTCTATTATCTATTCTATATTCATTTCATTCTCTCTTCTCTTCCCTTATATTCTATTCTATATTCATTCTATTATCTATTCTATATTCATTCCATTCTCTCTTCCCTTCCCTTCCATTATATTCTATTCTATATTCATTCTATTATCTATTCTATATTCATTTCATTCTCTTCTCTTCCCTTATATTCTATTCTATATTCATTCTATTATCTATTCTATATTCATTCCATTCTCTCTTCCCTTCCCTTCCATTATATTCTATTCTATATTCATTCTATTATCTATTCTATATTCATTCCATTCTCTCTTCTCTTCTCTTCCCTTCCCTTATATTCTATTCTATATTCATTCTATTATCTATTCTATATTCATTCCATTCTCTCTTCTCTTCCCTTATATTCTATTCTATATTCATTCTATTATCTATTCTATATTCATTCCATTCTCTCTTCCCTTCCCTTCCATTATATTCTATTCTATATTCATTCTATTATCTATTCTATATTCATTTCATTCTCTCTTCCCTTCCCTTCCATTCTATTCTATTCTATATTCATTCTATTATCTATTCTATATTCATTTCATTCTCTCTTCTCTTCTCTTCCCTTCCCTTATATTCTATTCTATATTCATTCTATTATCTATTCTATATTCATTCCATTCTCTCTTCTCTTCCCTTATATTCTATTCTATATTCATTCTATTATCTATTCTATATTCATTCCATTCTCTCTTCCCTTCCCTTCCATTATATTCTATTCTATATTCATTCTATTATCTATTCTATATTCATTCCATTCTCTGTTCTATTCTATTCTATTCTATATTCATTCCATTCTCTCCTCTCCTATTCCTATTCCTTATTCTACTCTGCTCTGCTCTCTTCTGTCCTGTCCTATCCTTTTCTCGATGCGGAGCAGCTGGGGAAGGACGAGCGGTCGCCCGGATCCGCCGACGAGCGGAGGCGAAGGAGCCAGAGCACCGAGAGGAACAGAAAGCAGAGGCCAGAGCGGCCGAAAGAGCAGACGAGACGAAGGGGGTGGGTCCAGGAAGGGAGAGGCGGGGCAATTAGAACCCAGCCCGCGCGCCGGAGGGGAGAATTATTTATAATTATTATTATTATTTGCAAGGAAGGGAAGGAGCCCCGCTTGGTGCCACTTGCTGCCAGATTTCTGCTTTGGGTTTTTTTTTAATTTTGTTTCTACAAACTTCACATCTTTGCAACACATTGCATTTTTTTAACCTATCTGTTGTGTCTGTTCTAACTATACCAATAAATCTTTTATAACTATGACTTCATATATTTGTGCATTTACATTATTTCATACATTTTTTTCCTTCTATATGCAATATTCTATATATTCTATGTGTAACAGTTTTTACTACATTTACATCATTTTGTGTAATATTTATTTGCTATAGTCTATCTCATATTTCAATCTTTTAATCCTTTTCCGGTTTTGTAGTTGTGTATTGTTTTGTTTTGATCTTTCTTCCTTTTCGTTTTGTTTTTGCTTTCCAGCTTTTCCCCTCCTTTCCTCTAGCCAATTGTACAATAAATCCCATACGGAGTAATATTCAGATTCATCTTTCTCTTTCAGTTCTTTCATTTCCAGTCCGTCTAGCCAGCACTGCTACTGGGAGGGAGGCTGCAGGAGGAGGAGGAGGGAGAAGGAGAAGAAAGGAGGAGAAGGAAGAAGAAGTGAAGAGAAAGAAAGGAGAAAGAAGAAAGGTAGAGAAGGAGAAGGAAGCAGAAAGGAGAAGAGAAAGGGAGAAAGAAGGAAGGGAGAAAGAGAAAGAAGAAGAAATGAGAAAAAAGAAAAAGAAAGGTGGAGAAAGAAGAAAGGAGAAGAAAAAGAAAGGGGAAGAAAGAAGAAAAAAGAGAAGGACAAAGGAGAAGAAAGGAGAAAGAAGAAATAAAGAGAAAGAAGAAAGGAGGATGGAAAGGAGAAAGAAGAAAGGTTGATAAGGAGAAAAAAGCAGAAACGAGAAAACGGAAGGAAGGAGGGAAAGAAGAAATGAGAAAGAAAGAGAAAGGTGGAGAAAGGAGAAGAAAGAAAAAAGAAGAGAAGGACAAGGAGAAAGGAAAGAAAAAAGGAAGAGAAAGAGAAGGGAGATGAAGTCCACCAACTGTCCCAGAATCATATAAGTCAAGCGGACTCAAAAATCCAACAAATTGTCTTCCAGGATCACACCGTCTTCTTTTTTCCTTCCACTTTTGTAATGGGGTATTTAAATAAAAGAGCAGAGACTTTGGCATTCAGCTCAAAGATTCAGAAAGCTATTTAAAATCCCTTCCTTACCGTTAACAAGAATTGAATCATTTTGGGGTTTTTTATTCAATGATACATTGAACACCAAGCATACAACTTTTGCAATTTCTCCTTGTCCATTCTCTGATACTATATCCTTACAATCAATTATTAGTATTATTATTTTGTGCTTCATTTTCCCTTTTTTAAAGAAATGACTTAATTTTTTTTAAAAAAAACATGCCTGTGTGTGTGTGTGTGTGTGTGTGTGCGCGCGCGCGCGCGCAAAAAAGACTTTATACCAGGTATTTTCAAGCTTTTGCCAGGCTGGAGAATTTGCTACAGGTAGTCCTGGACTTAACAACCACCAGTGAGCTTAAAATTTCCATTGCTAAGCGAGTCAGTCAAGGGAGATTTTGCCCCATTTCATGACTTATTTTGCTATACTTACGATTTTGCTAAAAATACTGGCCAAAATACATACTTGGTTGGGAAAAAAATGATAAAGCAACATATAGACTTGAAACCAGAGATATTCTTGTTGGACATTATACCGGAAAAATATGATTAAAAGGCTATGTATGGTTTTATATATACAGTACTAACCGCAAAAAGGATTGTATCTGCACAGCAGTGGAAAAACGATGAGATTCCGTCAGACAAGAAAGTAATTAAGAAAATATTAGAATGTGCAGAAACGGATAGATTAACACGATTAAGGATAAGGAAAAAACTGAATATTTTTTCATCTGGGATGTATTTTATCAATGGCTAGACAACAGAAACACAAGTCAGAAAAGAGGTGATATAATAAGAGGAAAAATTAATGGGGAGAGTTGTTAAAGAAGATGTTAAGTATTACTGTTATATTATTATATTATCAATATTATTGTGATGAATACTACAACAAATATGTGGACTTTGATTGTTTAAGAATAACGGTACGCAGATAACACGCTGTTCGATGGAATTTGAATGTTATATAAATAAAACACGGGGAGGAAAAGCTGATGAGGGCATGGAAAGTTTATTGCAATGAAAATGGTTCTCCATGCTCCACCAGATGGAGTTTCAACCACTGCTTTTCTTCTTTTTAGACCAAGGGTTTCCAACCTTGGATACTTTTAAGATTTGTGCTCTTCAACTCCCAGAATTCCCCAGCCAGCACAGGTTCACTTAACAACTGTCTTGCTTAGCAACAGAAATGTTGGGCTCAATTGTTGTTGTAAGTTGGGGACAAGCTGTATGCTAGCCATTCTATAACAACAATTCTATCTAATAATTTTTTTTCTAACTCGAGCACAAAGTCCATAAGTGGTTTCCAAGTTTTTTTAAAAAAAATCTTACACGATTTTGAGTGGATTTTCCACATTACTGAACTCCAATAACTCCATTCCCTCCCTATAGCCCCGGGATGGCGAACCTATGGCACGTGTGCTACAGGTGGCACGCGGAGCCATTTGTCAGGGCACGCGAGGCGTTGCCCTGTTAGCTGGCCAGCGCACATGCGTGCGCTTGCCAGCTGAGTTCAGCCTTTTTTTAAAGCCATTTTTTGCCCTCCCCAGGCTCCAGAGGCTTTATAGGAGCCTGGGGAGGGCGAAAAGAGCCTCCCCCACCTCTCCAGGAGGCCCGCTGGAGGCTTCAGGAGTTTCCCTGAAGTCTCAGGAGCACATAAAACCGCCCCTATGGGCACACCGGAAGTTCTAGAATGGACTTCCGGTTTGCTCATAGGGTCGTTTTTAGTCCTCCGGAGCCTTCAGTGAAGCCTCCTGAAGGTCCCTGAAGCCTCCAGAGGGCCTCTGGGAGGCAGGGGACGCTGTTTTCACTCTTCCCCAGGGTCCTATAAAGCCTCTGGAGCCTGGGGAGGGCGAAAAAAGCATGCAAAAAATGGGGGGGAGCGTCTCTCATGCACGCATGTGCACTGGGGGGGGACATCGCGCCTTGCATTATGGACACGGCACACCTGCGCACAACCCCCCTGCGCTCCCCCCACTTATGGCACGTGAGCCAAAAAAAGGTTCACCATCGCTGCTATAGCCGTTCGCTCACCAGCACACACATCTGTACCGAAAGCGGAAGGGTGTCTTATTATGGGATGGAGGTGCAGAGGTTAACGGACCCCGCAGGCTCTGTGGATAATTGTTGGAAAAGAACCGTCTGTCTTCCTCCTGGACATGAATCACCCCTGGGCTGTTGGGATCAATGGTGTTTGAGCCGCTGGGTGCCCCTTCGACAACGGCTTAGCCGTGGCCATGAATCAACCACCAACCGTTCTTAAGTGGGAGAGGAAAAGGCGGCTGTCTAATTAAGATTTATGGAGCAGAAAACTTGGCCTGGAACTTATTAAACACACAAAGGGCTCCTTCCAGGCGTGAAAAGCCTTTGGCGTTTTCTTGTTTCGTGGTCATCATTTCAGAGCAGCGCAAACACCTCTGGGGGATTCAGCTGCATCTTGGATAGCCCAAGCGCTGAGCATTTTCCCACTTCGTAAGTGCCAAGCTGGTCTGTCACTGAGAGATGAAAAACCAGCGGCAAAAGCCGGCCTTGAAATGTTAGCTCCCAAGGAACCAGTGGTGACTTTTAATCTCCCAATAGATTTCTTTATTTCTTTACTGGTTGATAACTTGGCATTGCCCGGGTATTTATTTATAGCGGGAAAATGTCTGGACCAAACATAATTTCTAATGTTGGATTTTCCCCCTTACTAGAGGGGGCCTCCTTGCGGAGTACTGTGGAGCCGTTACCATGGCAACTCCACTGTGCTGTACAGTAGAAGCCATTTTACGGCAGTACAGTAGAAGCCATTTACAGGCACAACAGGCTGCATCTTAACAGAACACACACCCTGAGTGGTTTTAGGGGTGTCTTACCCCCACAGTATTTGTTTCCAGAGAGTAAGTCATCTGTGTACCAAGTTTGGTTGAAATTGCTCAAGGCGATCCAGAGTTATGCTGGAACGAACACACACACACACACACACACACACACACATACACAGCCATTTAGAGAGAGAGAGATTTATTTATTAGACTTATATTTATCCTTTATTATTCTGTAAGTAATTCAAGGTGGTGAACATACCTAATATTCCTTTTTCCTCCTATTTTCCCACAACAACCCTGTGAAGTGGATTGGGCTGAGAGAAAGTGATTGTCCCAAATTCACCCAGCCTATTTTCATGTCTAAGATGGGACTAAAACTCACCATCTCCTGGTGACTGGCCCAAATTCACTCAACCAGTTCTCATGGCTAAGGTGGGACTAGAATTCTCAGTCTCCTGGTGATTGGCCCAAACTCACTTAGCCAGCTTTGATATCTAAGATGGGGCTAATACTCACTCTCTCCTGGTTTCTGGGCCAACACCTTAACCACTACACCAAACCGTTATACGTTTCCGTTAGTTAACCCGGAATTCTGAAGGCTTCTCCAGTGTGCATCGAATGTTGCAGATTTGATCTCGTTTCAGAGTCCAGTAGAGCTCCGGCAATTAGAGAAATGAAATATCCTTTAGAAACAATTTCTTCCAAGTCCTTCCTTCCTTAGGGTCGTTTTTTGCCCTCCGGAGCCTTCAGGGAAGCCTCCTGAAGGCCCCGGAAGACTAAAACCAGCCCTAGGAGCAAACAGGAAGTCAGTTCCCACCTGGGAAGAGTGAAAAAAGCATGCCAAAAACTTGGGGGAGCGCTGGTCGTGCACACATGCGTGGTGGGGTCGTGCGCATAGCATTATGGGCGTGGCACACCCGCACACGACCCCCCCCCTGCGCTCTCCCCCGCTTTTGGCACACGAGCCAAAAAAGGTTCGCCAAAACTGCCCTAGGAAAATGAAATATTCTAGGAAATATTAAAAAGGCAGAATATTATACACACACCCAGGATGAGAAATAGAGAAATGTTTTTTATTTTTAGGCAGGAACCAGATTCAGTCTTAATAGCTCCCCACCCTCCTCTTTAGCCCCCGGCAGATGTTCACACTTAAGAGATAAAGAAATAGCTAGGTCTATTCCTAAGCAAATACCCTCACCCAAGTTCCAATAAAGGTAGGATTAACCCTCAGCCGTAATAGGAATTGCCCAAAGCCCCTTCATTACATCACCCAGCAAGATTCAACCAAGCTTGGGACTCAAGACACTACAAAGTTACCCTCTGCGTGGCCCCGTGGGAGTTTGACAACCAATTAGAATACATTTTTTACACAGGAACAGGAAGCTCCAAGGCAGAGCCCAAGAGGGGGTATACATCTATCTCCCACTCTCACCCATGTGCTCTCTTGTTTCTTTTTTGCCCAGGATCTCAAACCATGTGGTCCAGGGGTGGGTTTCTCGCCCCGTTACAACCGGTTCGGTTGGAACGGGGCCGGCGTCGTCCTTGTGCACGTGCGCAGTGCACGCATGCGTACTAGCGCCTGTGCGATGCTCCAGCTGCTCCTGGAGGATCGCGCAGGCGCTGTATGCGCTCTGCGCATGCGTGGAAGCGCACAACTCATCAAAACCGGGTAGAAACGCGGGCGGGCAGGCGGATCCTTCGGCGTTCCCGGAAGTTACTTACTTCCGGGTTCGCCGACCAACTGGTTCGTGGGGACTGCTGCGAACCGCCTGAAACCCACCCCTGATGTGGTCCTGCCCACCATTAAACCATCTTTCCAATCAGCCTTGATGTTTCCTGTGTCTTTCTCCCCACTGGCAACTGAACCAGTGGTGGGTTTCAAAAAATTTTCAAACCTACTCTGTGGGTGTGGCCTCCTTTGTGGGAGTGGCTTGCCGGCCATGTGACCTGGTGGGAGAGGCTTGCCAGCCATGTGTTTTCTTTCTCTCCCTCTCTCTCTCTCTCTCTCTCTCTTTCTTTCCTTTTGTCTCTCTGTCCCTTTTTCCTTTTTTTCCTTTTATCTCTCTCTCTCACTCTTTCTTTCTTTCTTTCTTCCTTCCTTCCTTCCTTTCTGTCTCTTTCTCTCTCTGTGCGAGTCTGTCTGTGTCTGTCTGTCTGTCTGTCTGTCTGTCTTTCTCTCTCTCTCTCTCTCTCTCTCTCTCTCTCTCTCTCTCTCTGTGTGTGTGTGTGTGTGTGTGTGTGGTGGGTTTCAAAAAATTTTGGAACCTCTTCTGTAGGTGTGGCCTGCTTTCCGGGTCCACTGGTGGCACCTCTTCTAACCGGTTCGGTAGATTTGACGAACCGGTTCTACAAAACTGGTGCAAACTGGCAGGAACCCACCTCTGAACTGAACCCAGATAGACATTTCTTTCAACATTTCTTTTTTCAGGCACCAGACACCAAGAATGCAAGATTCGGTAGTTGCACGGGTCAATAATTTAATTGTTTTTCAGAAAGCGGGGGGGAAATGACCTCTTTTTATAACAATAAGCAATGTATGCACCATTAAGTGGGCAGAGCCGTTTTGCAAATCAGGGTGAATGACTCTTTGAAGTGCTGTATTCTTGGCACCCTGCCGGCAGGAGTGAGTGTGGCTGCAGAAATTTCTCATTACCCGCCCACGATCTCCGAGCTATCAGTTTCTTGCATCCCATTTTTAAAATTCAGCGAGTAAAGGGAGCAAGGCTGTCGAACGCCAAGAAGAGGCCAGGTTGCTCTGAAGAAAGTCAGTCAAGGTCAGGATTCAGCAACTATGGCGCCTTTACCACCTGTGCAGTGGTGGGTTTCAAATTTTTTAGAACCTCTTCTGTAGGTGTGGCTTGCTTTGTGGGAGTGGCTTGCCGGGCATGTGTGGGAATTTGCATAATTTTGTATTTATTTATTTATTTATTTTGTCCTGGTTGTATAGTGTATGTTAGAGGTGGAGACCCTTTGAGAAGCAACGAAATTTCATTTTAATATATGCTGATTAGGGTACATTCAAAGCGACAATAAAGCTACTGTATCTATCAATGCAGCATTTTGCTTCTTAAAATGAAATTTCTTCCACACTCCTGAAGGTTGTCAGGCGAGGTCAAAAGAGAAAGCTTTGCGTGAAGATTAAAAAGAAAGAAGAATAGACTTCATAAAAAAGCAGACTGAATTCCAAGACTGTCTTTTAATAGAAGGAATTAGTTTTGTCTCAGTGCTTTTCAATTAAAAATAATTCACCTGTATTATCAGCCAATTAAGAAGGACTTCAAGTCTAATGAATAAAGTGTTAAGGAGCAATCAAGGGAAGACACAGCTCATTTTCCAATCTTAGTCTTGGCTTAAAGAGACCTTGGCGCTTTCATAGGTAAAGGTGAAGGTACCTCTCGTACATATGTGCTAGTTGTTCCCGACTCTAGGGGGCGGTGCTCATCCCCGTTTCAAAGCCGAAAAGCCAGCGCTGTCCGAAGACGTCTCCGTGGTCATGTGGCCGGCATGACTCAACACCAAAGGTGCACGGAATGCTGTTACTTTCCCACCAAAGGTGGTTCCTATTTTTCTAGTTGCATTTTTATATGCCATCGAACAGCTAGGTCGGCAGAAGCTGGGACAGGTAACGGGAGCTCACTCCGTTACGCGGCATTAGGGATTCAAACCGCCGAACTGCGGACCTTTCTGATTGACAAGCTCAGTGTCTTAGCCACTGAGCCACTGTGTTCCATTTTTTATAGATAAAAGGAAATTTATACATGCATAATAAATTCTTAGCCTTCTCCTAGGTATTTTTGATGGGGAAATGGGGGGGGGGGAATTACAATACATAACATTACATATTCTAACTGCAAGTGGAATCATGTTAGATTGTTAGACTCCCCCAGACCCGATTATAAGAAGGAAAATTTCCGAATGCAGAAATGGGTAGACTGTCTATGGAAATGAAGGAGAGGGAAGAAACCGAGTACTATCAAATTTGGAATAGATGGTATTCCTGGCTTGAGAGTAAATGTAAATTTTTAAGTATAATATATAGAATGTAATATGTATAAGAAAGATATGATATTGACTTGTGAGTGATGCTAGTATAACTTAAATAAGGCTATAATTTAGGATTGTGAAATTGAGATAGAATTTTTGTAAATAGGATTGTTACAAAAGTTATTGTTACCGATATGGAAAAGCTGTTATAAGTGTAAATTTGTGTTTTGTTTTTAAATGTTGGAAAATTTAATAAATACTATTTAAAAAATAAATAAATTCTTAGCCTCTAACTTATACCAGCCTTGTTGTTGGCTTACCTCAAGGATCAAAAAGTTCAGCTGCTTGGGAGGGTGACAGATTTCCAGATTATTGGCAAATAATTTCTTTGTCATCAGCTGAAACAACTTGCATGTTAAAAAAAAAAGCTGGCATTTATTGCAGCCCTAGGATTTAAATAAGCTTGATGGTTTCTGTTGGAAATGGTTGCAAAGCTTGGAAAACTATTGGAATGGAAAGAGAGGAAACCAGCATTCCTGGTTCTTTATTTTACTTAACCGTTGTTAAGTGGATCACAGCAGTCGTTAACATTAGTAACACAGTTGCTAAGTGAATCCATCCATTCTCCATTGACTTGTCGGGACGTCGCAAAAGGGGTTTACATGACCCCGGGTCACTGCAGCCGTCGTAGGTATGAGTCAGTTGCCAAGTGTCTGGATTTTGATCGCCTGACCCTGGGGAAATGCTGAAATGGTCATAAGTGTGAATATGGTCATAAGTCACTTTTTCAGTGCTGTCGTCACTTTGAACCATCACTAAATGAACTGTTGTAAGTTGAGGACTACCCATATCAATTTCTTTGTATACCAATTTCTTTGTATTTAAGTACAATGACAATAAAGATTATACTATACTTTTTTTTCATACAGTAGTTAGTGAAGGTGCCAGAGGAATCTAGATCAGTGTTTCTCAACCTTGGTGACTTTCAGTCCTGTGGACTTCAACTCCCAGAATCCCCCAGCCTGGCTGGGGGAATTCTGGGAGTTGAAGTCCACAGGACTGAAAGTCACCAAGGTTGAGAACACTGATCTAGAGGATTTTCTGTATCAAATTGCACTGCTGCCCTCTATTGGTGGTCCAATCATGATACTCCAAAAGAAAGGAGATCATTTATACACACAACACACACACACACACACACCATATTGTTGTATTTGTGCTGATAAATAAATAAAGGGAGACTAGCATAGATCTATTTCAAGCTATTTAGCTCTCTATATAACATAATGGATATTATAATAAATATATAACAGATATATCAATAAATATGTAACAACTCTATATTATATATCTATTATAATAACATTATATTACTAACAATAGTGACCAATGTATCACTCTATAGCAGTGTTTTTCTCTCACTTTAAGAAGCGGGGACTTCAACTCCCAGAATTCCCCACTTAGCTTTGGCATCTTAAAGCCACAGGGACTTCAACCCCCAGAATTCCTCACTTAGCCTTGGCATCTTAAAGCCACAGGGACTTCAACTCCCAGAATTCCTCACTTAGCCTTGGCATCTTAAAGCCACAGGGACTTCAACTCCCAGAATTCCTTAGCCAGCAATGGCAGCTTGAAGATGAGGGGACTTCAACTCCCAGAATTCCCCAGCCATACACACTTAGAATCATATGTAGAATTACTCACTTCCTATCTCATATCCGTGTTTACATCCTGTTATGCGAACTTCATCTGCCAAAATGTTGCAGCTCCGGCCCTCTGGAACGAGCTCCCTGTTGAGATCCGGACCCTTACTACCCTCCCGGCCTTCCGCAAAGCCACCAAGTCCTGGCTGTTCCAGCAGGCTGGGGGGGGGGGGGGCTGAGAAGCATTTACCTCCATGGAAATTGTGAATGTTGGTTTTGTTTTTAATATGTTGTCTTTGTCTCGTTTTCCCCCTTTCCCTTGTCTTTTGTGAGCCACCCGGTGTCCTCCGGGAGTGGGCGGCATACAAGATAGATAGATAGATAGATAGATAGATAGATAGATAGATAGATAGATAGATAGATAGATAGATAGATAGATAGATAGATAGATAGATAGATAGATAGATAGATAGATAAATAAACAAACAAATACTCAGAAAGGCCATGCCGTTGTAAATGTGAGGACCGATTCTAACCCATTCTTTTCATTAAACCAAACATAGCAATAGCAATAGCAGTTAGACTTATATACCGCTTCATAGGGCTTTCAGCCCTCTCTAAGCAGTTTACAGAGTCAGCATATTGCCCCCAACAACAATCTGGGTCCTCATTTCACCCACCTCGGAAGGATGGAAGGCTGAGTCAACCTTGAGCCGGTGAGATTAGAACCGCTGAACTGCAGGTAACAGTCAGCTGAAGTGGCCTGCAGTACTGCACCCTAACCACTGCGCCTCCTCGGCTCTTTTATACAAATATACAAATATTTGGCATCTTATAGATAATCATCCAAGTTGTGCATTCAAAATACACATCTGTGAACTTCGACTCCCAGAATTCCCTCATGGGGGTTGAGGAATCCTGGGAGTTGAAGTCCACCCATCTTAAAACTGCTGAGGTCGAGAAATCCGGCCTTAACCATTGTTTGTTAACAAAGCCGCATCCCGCCGTGTTTCTGCAAAATGCGAAGCCACAAACCGTGGTTTATAAACCATGCGATGCAGTTCTCAAAACAGTACACTAGAAAAGTGGAAGAACTCAACCGATGGAACCGAAGTTGCCTTCAGAGGTTGTGGGAGCTTCATCCCTGGAGGCTTTCAAGAAGAGACTGGACTGTCATCTGTCAGAAATGGTGTAGGGTTTCCTGCTTGGGCAGGGGGCTGGACTAGATGACCTACAAGGTCCCTTCCAACTCTTGTTATTCCGTTATTATTCTGTTATTCAAAAGTTGTGGGAGCTTCATTCCTGGAGGCTTTCAAGAAGAAGCTGGACTGCCATCTGTCAGAAATGGGATAGGGTCTCCTGTGTGGGTGGGTGGGGGTTGGACTAGATGACCTCCAAGGTCCCCTTCCAACTCTGTTATTCAGAAGTTGTGGGAGCTTTTCCCTGGAGGCTTTCAAGAAGAGGCTGGACTGCCATCTGTCAGAAATGGGGTAGGGCGGTGATGGCACACAGACATGTGTGCTGTCGCCCCCGCTTAGCTCCACATCACCTGTGCGTGCGCCTTCCGCCGGCCAGCTGTTTTTCGGGTCCTTGCTACGCATGCACACGGGGCGGGGCGCATGCAGGAGACATATGGGCATGTGTGGGGCACACATGCGCAGGGGACAAGACGCATGTGAGGGGTTGCACGTGTATACATGGAGGTGGGGGAGCAGGGCAGAGGTGAGTTCCTACCAGTTTGGACTGGTTTGGCCGAGTAGGTAGTAACTCAGCTAGCCACATGCCCAAACCGGTTCTATCGGCGGCGCCATCTTGTTTTTTGCTCCTGCGCATACGTATGCAGCATGTATCCAGCGCACCCACGGCCAAAATTGCATCCCTGAGCGAACCGTCAGAAGCTGGAACCCACCCCTGGAGCGGGGCGTCACACACGCATGCGCTGGGGGTGGGCCAAGGGGAGCATGGGGGGGTCATGCACGCGTTCAGCACATGACGACAAAAAGGTTAGCCATCACTGCCCTAGACGAGGGTCTCCTGTTTGGGCAGGGGGGGTTGGACTAGAGGACCTCCAAGGGTCCCTTCCAACTCTGTTAATCTGTGAATCCCATGATGGCTAAGGACAGTAGCTTTAGTACGTACCTCTCCATTCATGTATTGCATTAAGCCATAGTTTGTTACCTGGGGTTTACTTGCTCAAAAACAATGCCCTGGATTGGCGCAAAATTCTGATGGCGAAGCAATTAAAAAAAACAACCCATCCAGATAAATAGTTTAAAGACATAATCCCTGTCTCCGCTTTAAATCACTCGCGGGCTGATGATTCATAGCAGCTTCTTCCTTGTTACTGAGTAAAGTAAATTTCCAGGGTTTACGTTAAGCCAGAAACTAACCAATGGGGCTGGCAATGCACATCAAACCATGCTATCACAACACACACACACAATAATATGATTTTAAAAGAGCTAAAAGAGAGTTATTTGTTCAAATGCCTCTCATAGGCATACACATGCGCAAATGCACAAACACACACACACACACACAAATATTCCTTGCAAAGGCAGGATTACAACATTCTTAAAACCCAGGGAGAAATGGCACGTGGGCTGCCCTGATTCCCCCCCACCCTCTGCTTTCCCAGCTGCTCAAGAGCCACGGGGGGGGGGGGGGGAATCTTTTTCTCGCATCCGCTTCCTTCCCTCCGTTGCCGTTCAGCCCTGCTATTCCCAGCCACAGTGTTCCCAATTTATTTACTACTAGCCGATAAGCTGGCGTTGCCCGGGCATTTATTTATAGGGAGCAAATGTCTGGACCAAACGTAATTTCTAATGTTGGATTTTCCCCCTTGCGGAGTACTGTGAAGCCATTACGATGGCAATTCCACTGCGCTGTACAGCAGGAGCCATTTTACAGTACAGTAGAAGCCATTTGAAGGCACAATAGGCTGTATTGTAACAGAACACCACCAACCCCCGAGGGGTTTTAGGGGTGTCTTACCCCTACAGTATTTGTCTCCAGAGAGTAAGTCATCTGTGTACCAAGTTTGGTTGAAATTATTGGAGGCATACATACACAGTATGTATGTATGTATGTATGTATGTATGTATGTATGTATGTATGTATGTATGTATGTATGTACGTACATATATATAAAATGGCTTTCTCCCTGGATGGCTCCTAGGGTGAGCCGAAAGACAGAAAAGGAAAGCAGTATGTAGATTTTCACGGGTGTAGGTATGCTGGTCTTGTATTCAGGTCTTTTCCCGTGTATCACGGGAATCTCAATCTGGCGGGGGGGATTCTGGGAGTTGGAAGTCCACAGGACTTAAAGTCGCCAAGGTTGAGAAACATTGCACTATACGCTAAATAAATAAGTAAATAAATAAAATGGTTAGCAGCAGATATCTATGTTTGGCCCAACTATGAAGCAAGGACTTAGAAAAGTGCTGTCTTCTTTTCGGCTGGCGACAAGTAGTCCTTGACTTACGACCATTCGTTTAGTCACTATTCAAAGTTACAGCAGCACTGAAAAACATGGCTTGGGTGACCAATCCTCATGCTAGCTGTGGAATTCTGGGAATTGAAGTCCTCACATCTTCAAGCGGCACTGAAAAACATGGCTTGGGTGACCAATTCTCATGCTAGCTGTGGAATTCTGGGAATTGAAGTCCTCACATCTTCAAGCGGCCAAGCTTAGCGGGAGAATTGAAGTCCCTGCATCTTCAAGCTGCCAAGGCCAACTGGGGAATTCTGGGAGTTGAAGTCCACACATCTTCAAACAGCTAAGATTGAGAAACTCCCCCACTAGAAATTATGGGCTTCCAAGAAGTCCCCCCTGCCCAGTTTGACTGTCTTCATCCAGAAAAGTTCTCCGTGGTTAACTCAGCCATGGTCTCCTCAGTTAGCGGCACGTTGGCCTGGGTCACCCACTAACTAGATGGATTCAAACTTAGTAGGTTTCTCAGAACTGACCCCAATCTGGGTTTGTGCAGGAAGCTCACAACCATCAATGTAGCAAAGGAAGGGAGAGAGGGGAGGAAAAGAGGAAGGAAGGAGGGAGGGGTGGAGGAAAAGAGGAAGGAAGGAAGGAGGGAGGAAAACAGGAAGGAGGGAAGGAAGGGAGGGAGGGTGGAAAAGAGGAAGGGAGGGAGGGAGGAAAGGAAGAAGGAGGGAGGGAGGAAAAGAGGAAGGATGGGACGAAAAGGAGGGAGGGAGGGGGAAGAAGGGAGGGAGGAAAGGAAGAAGGAAAGAGGGAGGAAAAGAGGAAGGAGGGAGGAAAACAGGAAGGAGGGAAGGAAGGGAGGGAGGGAGGAAAAGAGGAAGGGAGGGAGGAAAGGAGGAAGGAGGGAGGGAGGAAAAGAGGAAGGATGGAAGGGAGGAAAAGAAGAAGGAAGGGAGGGGGAAGAAGGGAGGGAGGAAAGGAAGAAGGAAAGAGGGAGGAAAAGAGGAAGGAAGGAGGGAGGGGTGGAGGAAAAGAGGAAGGAAGGAGGGAGGAAAACAGGAAGGAGGGAAGGAAGGGAGGGAGGGAGGAAAAGAGGAAGGGAGGGAGGGAGGAAAGGAGGAAGGAGGCAGGGAGGAAAAGAGGAAGGATGGAAGGGAGGAAAAGAGGAAGGATGGAAGGGAGGAAAAGAGGAAGGATGGAAGGGAGAAAAGGAGGAAGGAGGGAGGGAGAAAAGAGGAAGGAAGGGAGAGAAGAAAACAGGAAGGAAGGAGGGAGGAAAACAGGAAGGAGGAAGGAAGGGAGGGAAGGGGAAGAAGGGAGGGGACGAAAGGAAGAAGGAAAGAGGGGGGAAAGAGAAGGGAAGGAGGAAGGGAGGGAGGGAGGAAAAGAGGAAGGAGGCAGGGGGAAGGAGGGAGGGAGGAGGAAGGAGGAGGGAGGGAGGAAAGGAGGAAGGGAGGAGGGAGGGAGGAGAAGAGGAAGAAAGAAAGGAGGAAGCAAGGGAGGGAGGAAAGAAGGAAGGGAGGGAAAACTCCCTCTGGGGCCAAGCCAAGCCAGGCTTTGGAAGCCCAACCCAAGTTCTCCCCTTAGAGGTGACTAACCCTGGCTAAAGCAACCATCGGAGCTCGGAGCTCCCCTCCAACTGTCGTGGGAACCCCCACCTCCCACTTCTCCCGCCCTGCCGATCCGAGTTAGGCTGTCCGAAGAAGACCCGAGTGCCCCATTTCTCCCACGCTCCCCCCCCCCCCAGGAGTGTGTGTGTGTGTGTGTCTATGTGGGGCAGACCCTTCCCTTCCTCCTCCTCCCCCCCCCCGCGGGAACTATTCCACCGCCCCCCCGGGATCCCTTCCCGCCCCCCTCCCACCCCCCCACCCCGAACCCCCTCCGACCGATTAAAATAATACCGCGAGAATTGCCGAGTGCCGAGGGTGAAGCTGTCAAGGGGAGAAGGAGGGGAGGAGGAAGAAGAAGGGAAGGAGGAAAAAGAAGAGGAGGAGGAGAGAAGGGAAAGGAGGAGGGGGGGTCTCCGCGCATGATCCGGCCGGGCGGCTGCTGCTGCTGCTGCTGCTGCTGCTGCGGGCTGGCTGGGCTGGCGTGGGGCTCCGCGCGTGGGAGAAGAGGAAGAGGAGGAGGAGGAGGAGGAAGAAGAGGAGAAGAGCTGGCCGCCCGCTCGGAGGTAAGCGAGGCCGGCCAAAGCGCCTTGGCTGGGCCACCCCCGGCCCTTCTTCTCCCCTCCAGCCCAGCCCGGCTCCTTCACCTCCCTGCCTGGCTCCTTCCTTCGTTGCCAATCCCGGGCTGCTGGGCGCCTTCTCCCTCCCTCCCGCGTTCTCTTTCCTTCCCTCCTTTCTTTCCTTCCTTCCTCCCTTCTCTGCCATCCCTCCTTCTGCATTATTAAAAAAAAAAGGCAGAAAGTCGCCATTTTGCTTCATTGCTTTCCCGGGGTTTGCTTCCCAGGGCCTCCTTCTCTCTCCCCCCCCCCAACAACCCACTTCCCCCTCCACCCACTCGTGGTTTTGTTGTTTTTTTGCACCGCCAGAAAGCCCCCCCCTCCGGGTCTTGGGTTTTGGGTGGGTGGGTGGGAAGCGGGAAGAGGTGGGGGGGCAGCTACCGAGGCGTGCTGTGCTGGCGCGGGTGGGAGGGAAGGAAGGAAGGAAGGAGGGGGGGGTCGGGCGTGTTTGTGCAAGACTAGGGGTGCAATTGAGGGGGGCTCGGTGTTTTTTTAATGGGGGGGGCTTCTCCCCCCCCGTTTTTAATGGGGGGGTGGGAGAGAAAACCCTGGGGGTCTTCTTCTCCTCTGTCTCTGCCACCCACCTACCCTCCCTCCCCAGTTTCCCTTTTGCAAAAAAAGGGAGAAAGAAAACAAGAAAGGGAAAGGGGTAAAGAAAGAAAGAAAGAAAGGGAAAGGGAAGGAGAAAGCGAAAGTGAGGGGAGGGGGAGAGAAAGCACTTTTTAGGAAGGGGAAGGGGACAGAGAGGGGCTTCCCCCCCCCCCACTGGGGAGCAGCTGTGGCCACCTGCCCACCCACCACCTCCCTTCCAGCAACAGGTGGTGGGATTGTCACCACCCCCTCCCCACACGTGGGGGTCTTTCGAGGGGCTCAGAGAGGAGCATGGGCTTTTTCTGAGCGGGTCACTTCGAGGTCACGAATGGGGGGGGGCGGAAAGGCTCTAGCCACTAGGCTCTGTCTGGTGCCCCTCAAGGGCAGAGGGGGGGGTCCGAATCAAGCTGGCCAAAGTTTGGGGAGGAATTAAGTAAGCCCCCCCCCTGGAGTAAGGCTGGGATTATGGGGGGGTGCTGAATATTGGGGTACCCCTAGGGGGAGCAGGGACTGGGGGGGACACCCAGGTCGAGATGGCTATGAAGAGCCGCTGGAGGTAGTCCTTGATTCGCGACGACCAATTATTTCCGTTGCTAAGCGAGGGGCGCCTCATTTGACGACCGGGTTTTTTTTTGCCAGCGTTCTTAAGCGAATCGCTGCCATTGGTAAGGGAATCGTGGGGCCGTTAAGCGAATCTGGCTTAACAGGGATATGGCAACGATTTTTCAGTGGGAAAACTAGCTGTCGGATGCTTTTTCCCCGGTGCCGTCGTAACTTTGAACGGTCGCTAAAGAGTGATAAGTTGAGGACTATCTGTAGATGGCATTTGGCACAAATGCTTGCTGATTGTAGGAAAGGCTGCCACATGAAATTGTGACCGGGCCTTGGTTGAAAGCTTCTGGATAGGGATCATAAATCCATACATTTGGAAGGGGCCTTGGAGGTCATCTAGTCCAACCCTTCTCTATTGGATTCTGCCCTCCGCAGATGAGGTGACCTGAGGTCCCTTTGAGGGCTGTGCTGTCTTTTGATTTCCCCTTGCTATACAGTTAATCCTTGACTTACGACCACAATTGAGCCCAGCATTTCGGTTGTTAAGCGAGACATTTGTTCAGGGAGTTTCTCCCCATTTTACGATCTTTCTGTTGTCAAGGGAATCACTGCCATTGTTAAGTGAGTAGCACAATTGGGAAGTGAATCTAGCTTCCCCGTCGTCAGGAGGTCGCAAAAGGGATCACACAACACCGTGTCCGTCATAAATACGAGTCAGTTGACCAGCGTCTGAATTTTGATCACATGACCATAGGGATATGTGAGATAAATGCTCATAATTCACTTTTTTTCAGTGCCGTCGTAACTTTGAATGGTCACTAATGAACTGCCGTAACTCGAGGACTACCTATATAGGCGTTCAACAGACAGGAAGTCATGTTTGGGATCAAGCAAGGAGAAATTGCTGTCCGCGTGCCTCATCCCAACTTCCCAGATATTTATGTTTTGGGAATTGGAAAGGAATTGGGCTAGGACAGGGGTCACACAACCCGGGACTGGATGGGTTTGAAAAGGGCTTATTAGCTAGCTTGTGACTCTGTGCCTGCATTCACACAACACGGGTTAAGCTGGTCAAGTGAGAGTCCAGCAGAGACATTTGGACGGCATGCTAAGCTGGGTGTTAACCTTGGTTAGATTTTTGCCTCGCTTTGGATGACTTTAGTGTGGTGGCTCACCAGCGGAGCTGGCAGCAGATTCGGACAGTGAGGAGGTTGGGGAGGAACCTGGGCCAGTCCTGGAGTCTAGGGAAGGCTCTGTTAAGGGCTCTGTGTCGGAGGCAAAGAGGGAGCCAGAGCCATCTGACAGTTATCAGCTGCCTTAGGAGTCAGACATCAGTGAGGCAGAAGAACAGCTGGAGCCTGTTCCCAGGGTGTGCATGCACAGAGCTGCCAGACGAAGGGAACAGCTAAAGAACAGGGATCGACTTGGGAGGAAGGCTGCAGGTGGACGGTGAATGGCCCCTCCCAGAGGAAGTAAAAGAGAAGCGAAAGGGGAGTGGAGTTTGCAGGAGACAATTAGTTCGCTTCATTGGTTCCTGACTCTCCGAGACTCTTTGCCAAGTTCGCAAAGATCGGCCTGGCAGCTCTCCCAAGCCAGATAAGGTCTGTGACTGTAAATCCTCCCTCGAAAGACTTTGCCGTCACAGTAAATTAATAAAAGGTGTTTTTGTCGGGACAAGGGGAGTGGAGTTTGCAGGAGACAATTAGTTCACTTTATTGGTTCGTGACTCTCCGAGACTCCTTGCCAAGTTCTGCAGATATCGGCCTGGCAGCTCTCCAAGCCTGATAAGGTCTGTGACCGTAAATCCTCCCTTGAAAGACTTCGCTGGATGTGAATGAGCAGAATTCACAGCAAATTAATAAAAGGGTTTTTTGTCGGGACAAGGAGTTTGCTTCAGGCTCTTGGGAAGCCTCGGTCAGAACATCTAGCTTGTTTAAATTAGATTGAAGGTTCGGTGTGTTGTGTGAATCCAAGCACAGCAGGTTTACAGTTAACCATGGAAATGTGATAGGTAAACCCAACCTGGAAAAACACAGTCCTCAACTTACAACAGTTCATGAGTGACTTGTTCAAAGTTACAACAGCATTGAAAAAAGTGACTTCTGACCCTTTTTTCACACTTAACAACTGTCGCATCGTCGCCTCGGGTCACATGATCCACATTCGGACACTTGGCAACTGATTCATTTTTATGACGGTTCCGGTGTCCCAGAGGTCATACGATCTCCTTTTGCGACCTTCCAACGAGCAAGGTCAACGGGGAAGCCAGATTCCCTTAATGACCATGTGACCAAATTAACAACGGCCGTGATCCCCTTAACAACTGCAGCCAGAGGGGGGGGGGGAATAAAAAGGGGCAGGACTCCCTTAGAAACACAAATGTGGGTCTCAGTGGTGGTCGTAAGTCGAGGACTAACCGTATAGCAGGGGAAATCTCAAGACAGCGTAACCCAATGTCGCCGAACCTTTTTGGCACTGGATGCCAAAACAGGAGCGTGTGCGCAAGGGAGCATCAAAAACCGGCAGTTCCCCGGCACGCATGTGTGCACCGGGCACGCAGGTAGAGCAGCTGGCTGGCACACATGTGTGCTGGAAACCATAAATGCACCTTCCTGACACACACATACGCGCCGGGGAGTTGGTCTTCCAGTTTCTGGCACCCTCGCGCGTGCAAAAACCAGCCAGCCAGCGGGCATGGGGCGTGCCGGAAGCCGGAAGAGCAACGGGCTACAGCTGGTGTGCCAGGAGAGATGGCTCTGTGTGCCACTTCCGGCACTCGTGCCATAGGTTCACCATCACAGGCATAGCCCCTGAAGTGACCTCAAGTAACCTAATCGGTTCTACCACAAAACCGCGGACGACAAAATCGCGGTCGACGAAAGTGCGTATGTGACGTCATCACAGCGCGACGAAAAAGATCGAAAAAGATCGAAAAATGTAAAAATAAAGCTAAAACCTTCCCCTAACCCCCCCAAACGTAACCCTAAACCTAACCCTAAACCTAACCCTTAACGTAACGAAAAACCTAACGCTAACCCTTAACCTAACGCTAAACGTAACGCTAACACTCTAACCCTAACTCTAACCCTTAACCTAACCCTTACCTTTATGTGAATCGGCTTGCTGTAATTTAATTTTTATTTCAATTTTTCGATCTTTTTCGTCGCGTTGTGATGACGTCACATACGCAATTTCGTCGACCGCGCTTTTGTGGGAAGTCTTGGGCTCAGTTGTAGGTCGTTAAGTCGAGGACTACCTGTCCTTACATGGTTTGATTTTTTTTTTTTCCTTTTCTGAATCTTCATCCTTCCAGGAATCGGTGTGTAGTGTCCCACTTCCCCAGGCCAAGTGAATTAAAGAGAAAATTACTCCCAGGTTGATTATTCCTGCCCTTGGCTGGGGGTCTGTCCAGGAATCCTTTGCAAGGTTAGGTTACGTTTAGGTTTATTGGTTTTGTATGCCGCCCACTCCCGAAGGACTCCGGGCGGCTCACAATAAACAGGGGAGGGAATAAATAAGACAATACAAACAATTTTAAATTCCACAACATTCACAATTAAGACGGGGCTGGGTGCTTTAACAGCCCCCAGCCTGCCAGAACAGCCAGGACTTAGTAGCTTTACGGAAGGCCGGGAGGGTAGTAAGGGTCCGGGGTTCCACCACAAATGCGTGAACGACCAAAGCGCGCCTGACTAAACCGCGGTGACAAAACCGCGCCGACGAATGAGCACTGAAGCGCGCCGACAACAGCGCGCCGACAGAAGCGCGCTGTAACCCTAACCCTAAACCTAACCCTAAACCTTACCTTAACTTAAATCGCGCTTCTGTCGGCACGCTTTTGTTGACGCGCTGTTGTCGGCGCGCTTCTGACATCGCGGTTTTAGCACCGCGGTTTTGTCGGCGCGCTTTTGTCGTTCGCGTATTTGTCGGGTCACGAGGGTCCGGATCTCCACGGGGAGCTCGTTCCAGAGGGCCGGAGCAGCAACAGAGAAGGCTCTCCCCCGGGGGGTGGCCAGCCGGCATTGGCTGGCAGATGGAACCCGGAGAAGGCCGAGCCTGTGCGAT
The DNA here is from genome assembly GCF_051295495.1 of Thamnophis sirtalis. Classification (NCBI taxonomy): domain Eukaryota; kingdom Metazoa; phylum Chordata; class Lepidosauria; order Squamata; family Natricidae; genus Thamnophis; species Thamnophis sirtalis. The sequence continues at coordinate 92,693,619 of NW_028261387.1, forward strand.
CGAATTGGTCTTTGGGAGGTAATTGGCAGGAGGCGGTCTCTCAGGTACCCAGGTCCGATGCCGTGTAGGGCTTTATAAGTAACAACTAGCACCTTGAAGCGAGTCCGGAGACCGATGGGCAGCCAGTGCAGCTCGCGGAGGATAGGTGTAACGTGGCAAGGCTGATCTCTGGACCGAAGACCCTGCGAGGAGTGAGGAGGCCATTGCTAAAGTTAGGGGGAAAGACCCAACCGGGTACCATTTAGCATCCCTTAAAAACGGTGAGGGTTGGTGCTGTCTGCGTTTGCCATTAACGCCGTCTGGCAGATGGAGAATAGCGGCATCTTTAATCCTTCGCAATAGCAACCTGCAAGGCTGCCTTTGCGTGGCTGGGATTGATCCTCGGTTCCAACTTGATCCTTTTTCAAAGTGTCTGCTGTGAAATGGGTCCCAGAGCCATTTCGCAGACTACAGGTAGTCCTCGGCTTACGACCGGTCGCTTCGTAAACGTTCAAAGTTACGACGAGAGACTCCAGGGTTGGGTACAACCTGGTTCCCAAGTTCGGATAGAAGAGAATAACAGAGTTATTATTATTATTTATTAAATTTATAGGCCGCCCTATAAAGTTGGAAGGGACCTTGGAGGTCTTCTAGTCCAACCTCCTGCTCCGGCAGGAAACCCTACATACCTGTGATGGCAAACCTATGGCACGCATGCCACAGGTGGCGCACAGAGCCCTCCCTGTGGGTACACCAGCTGTCGCCCCAGCTCTACCATAAATGCTCGTGCGCTTCCTAGCAGCCAGCTGCTCTTCGGGCCTCTGCATGTGCATGTGTGGGAAGCGGGGCACATGTGAGGGCCAGATGCCCGGAGAATGGGGCGCATGCATTGGAGGGTGGGCTGCATGTGCGCCCGCATTGCATTTTGGGGTTCATGCTTGCCCATGCAGTCCCTCAGTGCCCCATTTTGGGCTTGGAAGGCCTGCATCAACCTGGAAGCCAAAAATGGGCCAGGGGAGTGCATGTGTGGAGACATGCGCGTATGCACGGGGGATTGGTGCGCATGCCCTGCGTGGCGGTGGCATTGCATTTTGGGGTTTCATGCGCACGCAGTTGCCACCAAAGAGGTTAGCTATCTATATACAATTTCAGGCAAACGGGTATCCAATCTCTTCTTAAAAACTTGTTTGGGGAATTCACAACTTCTGGAGGCAAGGAGTTCCACTGATTAACTGTTCTAACTGTCAGGAAATTCCTGTTTAGTTCTAAGTTGCTTCTCTCCTTGATTAGTTTCCCCCCATTGCTTCTTGTTCTGCCCTCAAGTGCTTTGGAGAATAGCTTGACTCCCTCTTCTTGGGGGCAACCCCTGAGATATTGGAAGACGGCTATGATAGTGCTATCATGTCTCCCCTAGACTAGTCCTTCTTTTCATTACAACAGAACAGAATAGAATAACAAAGTTGGAAGGGACCTTGGAGGTCTTCTAGTCCAACCCCCTGCTTAAGCAGGAACCCCTACACCACTTCAGACAAATGGCTATCCAACATCTTCTTAAAGACTTCCAGTGTTGGGGCATTCACAACTTCTGGAGGCAACTTCTGTTCCACTGATTAATTGTTCTCACTGTCAGGAAATTTCTCCTCAGTTCTAAGTTGCTTCTCTCCTTGATTAGTTTCCACCCATTGCTTCTTGTTCTGCCCTCAGGTGCCTTGGAGAAGAGCTTGACTCCCTCTTCTTTGGGGCAACCCCTGAGAGTGTCGACATCTTTTGAGAGGGATGGCTGCCTCCCCCTTCCCTGATTATGTGACTGCATTTTGGGCGCTTGACCATCGGACTTTGCTGTGTCCCAATACTTCACATAACTGGGTTTTACGTCATTTTGACCCAAAACTGCCCCAGGGGTTTGCCTAAGGATTGCAATATTTGGGCGGGCTCCATTACGGTTGTAAATTGAGTACCTGTAGGGATTAAAGCAGTAGGCTAGATAGCCGGAGATCGTGAGTTCAAATTCTTTTTTCGGCATGCAAGGCGACTGAATTACTTTGAGCCAATCAGCAGGAGATTGTGATTTCTAGTTCTGCCGTAGGCACGAAAGCTAGCTGGATGGCTTTCTGCCACTCACCAGGAGACTGTGAGTTCTAGTCCCACCTTAGGTATGAAAGCCGGCTGGGTGGCTTTGGGCCAATCACCAGGAGACTGTGAGTTCTAGTCCCGCCTTAGGCACAAAAACCAGCTGCGTCACTTTGTGCCACTCACCAGGAGACTGTGAGTTCTAGTCCCACCTTAGGTACGAAAGCTGGCTGGGTGGCTTTGGGCCACTCACCAGGAGACTCTGAGTTCTAGTCCCACCTTAGGTACGAAAGCTGGCTGGGTGGCTTTGGGCCAATCACCAGGAGTCTGTGAGTTCTAGTCCCCCCTTAGGTATGAAAGCCGGCTGAGTAGCTTTGGGCCAATCACCAGGAGTCTGTGAGTTCTAATCCCGCCTTAGGCAATCACTAGGGGACTGTGAGTTCTAGTCCCACCTTAGGTACGAAAGCCAGCTGGGTGGCTTTGTGCCACTCACCAGGAGACTGTGAGTTCTAGTCCCACCTTAGGTATGAAAGCCGGCTGAGTAGCTTTGGGCCAATCACCAGGAGTCTGTGAGTTCTAATCCCGCCTTAGGCAATCACTAGGGGACTGTGAGTTCTAGTCCCACCTTAGGTACGAAAGCCAGCTGGGTGGCTTTGTGCCACTCACCAGGAGACTGTGAGTTCTAGTCCCACCTTAGGTATGAAAGCCAACTGGGTGGCTTTGGGTCAATCACCAGGAGACTGTGAGTTCTAATCCCGCCCTAGGCAATTACCAGGAGACTGTGAGTTCTAGTCCCGCCTTCGGCACAAAAACCAGCTGCGTGGCTTTGGGCCACTCACCAGGAGACTGTGAGTTCTAGTCCCACCTTAGGTACGAAAGCCGGCTGGATGATTTTGGGCCAATCATCAGGAGAATGTGAGTTCTAGTCCCACCCAGCTGGGTGATTTTGGGCCAATCACCAGGAGACTGTGAGTTCTAGTGCAGTTTAGGCAGTTGATTTGGGCCAGTTACTCTCCCTTAACCCAACCCACCTCACAGGAATGTTGTGGTGGTGAAAGCAGAGGCAAATTATATATGCCTCATCCATTTCACTTCCTTGAATGATTTATAAAAATAAGAAAGGTGGGATTTAAAAAGAATCTTTTTAAAAAAAAATCAAATAATTCCCCTGCCAGTCCTACCTTGGCAACTCCTCTCTTCCTTTTTAAAAAAAAGAATCATAATGCTTGCAACAGCAAGATGAGGAAAAGTGTCTGTTTTCACTTAATCCTCCTTCCTTGATCCTTGTTCCGTGGGCGTAGAGAATAAGGCTTTCACGTTTTGAAGTGGGAGAAGTTTGCTGTAGAGAAATGAACAAAACGGAACATCCGTTGTGCAGAAAGAGAAATGTAAATATGTTGGTCAGTGCTGTGATGAGGGGAATAGTACAGTAAAAACAGTAAAAATGTAGGGCCGGGGTCTCTAACCTTGGCAACTTTAAGACTTGTGGACTTCAACTCCCAGAATTCCCCTGCCAGTCCTTCTTTGGCAACTTTAAGACTCGTGAACTTCAACTCCCAGAATTCCCCTGCCAGTCCTTCTTTGGCAACTTTAAGACTTTTGGACTTCAACCGCCAGGGGTTTGCTTTAGGGTTAGGTTTAGGGTTAGGTTTAGGTTTAGGTTTAGGTTTAGGGCTAGGTTTAGGTTTAGGGTACTGAGTGCTTTGGAAGGCGCGGATTTGCCCTCCGCGATTATGTCATCGCGGTAGGGTGGCGTTTTTCCTTAGCGCTTCGAACGGCGCGGATTAGCCCTTTGCGCTTATGTCTCCGCAGATAAGGGCTTCGCGGTATTGTGGTGGAACCACCAGTTCTGACCCAGGCTTCCTTTGAAACCAAGAAGCAAAAGATTGGTCCCAACAAAACCTCTTTTATTTACACGACTCTGAATTCCTTTCATTCACAGTCCGCAAGGCTTTAGCAAACAGTCTTTCAGAGGAATGTTTATCCACACGCACCTTATCTCGTTTGGCGAGCTGCCAAATCACTAGTTTCCAAACGCAGGGCAAGGCAAAACCTGGCACAGAGTCTCTTATAGGCACAAACAGAACTTTCCACTCTCGAAACGACCGAAGGAACAAATTGTTTCCTGCAAAAGCCCCCCTCCCCATTCACTCCTCTCTTGTTTCCTATGGGAAGGGCCAATTCCCTTCAAGGCAGGGGTGGGTTTCTCGCCCCGTTCCAACCGGTTCGGTTGGAACAGGGCCAGCGGCGTGCACGGACACGATGCACGCATGCGTACTAGCGTCTGTGCAATGCTCCAGCTGCTCCTGGAGGATCGCGCAGGCGCTGTATGCGTCCTGCGCATGCGTGGAAGCGCAGAACTCGTCAAAACCGGGTAAGGAGCGCGGATGGGCGGTTGGGCCCTTCGCCGTTCCCGGAAGTTACTTACTTCCGTGTTCGCCGACCAACCGGTTCGCCGGGACCGCCGCGAACCGGTTGAAACCCACCCCTGCTTCAAGGTGTGGCTTTACTCCCAAGTCGACCCCTGCTTTCTTGGTTGTTCTTGTCTTCGGGCAGCTCTGTGCATGCGCACACTGGGAACAGGCTCCAGCTGTTCCTCTGCCTCACTGCTGAGCCCTCGTCTGAGCTTCTCTCAATCCCCAGGAGTGACCCATGTTCCTCCCCAACCTCCTCACTGTCCAACTCTGCTGCCAACTCCGCTGGCAGGCGGGCCACAATGCTGTTTGGAGAAGGCTTTAATTTACGACTTTCCGAAGTAGCGTTGAATTAAGACTGGAGGAAAAATGGCAGTTTAAGGATTAAAAGTAGAAAAATAGAAAGGGGTGTCTGGCTCTATTGGGGTGCTGCAGGTTCTATGTGGGGTGTGATCAGGTACCTTAGTTACGGCTCCAAGACTCAGACTGGGAGGGAGAAAAGGGGAATCATGCAGAGATACAAGAGACAACCCATCCAGCATATTTAAGATCAGTTCAAGAGCTTTCAAGGAGTATTGGTTAATCTTAAACTTGGTTTTAAGTTGGCTTGGATTAGTGGTGAAATGTAAAAAATTTTTGCCACCAGTTCTCTGGGCGTGGCTTGGTGGGTGTGGCTTGGTGGCGTTATGTGGCTGGGTGGGTTAAAAAAAATTAAAGCATTTTTACAACCTATTCGGCTGAATGGGTAGTAAAAAATGCTTTAAGAAGTGGGGGGGGAAGGTTCAGCTGTGGCGTGCGAAAGTGGGAACCCTTTTCCCCACTTTTTAAAGCATTTTTTAACTACTGGTTCGGGTGAATAGGTAGTTAAAAAATGCTTTAAAAATGAAAAACAAAAAGGTTCCCACAATTTGGACTGGAAAAAATGCTTTAAAAAGTGTGGGGGGGGGGGCAAGCTTGCGACAATCGTGCGGCTCACAGCTGAGCTGCGCGATTCTCAGAAGCTTTTTTTTTATTATTTATTTATTTTTATTTTAATTTTATCAATTTCATATATACATTCACAATTATATGATCTCATAGCTGTTATTAATAATATGTATTTATAACAATTTTTCCCTACTGTTGACAATATACTTGAAGATTGCTTTTTTAACATCCCATAGATCCATCTTATCTTACAACGGTCCTACTTCTTCTTCCCTCCCTCCCTCTTTCCTTCCCTCGTTTCTTCTCTCCTACTCCCCTCCCTCCTTCCCCTTCCCTCCTTCTCTCCTTCCCTCCTTCCTTCCCTCCTTCCTTCCCTCCTTTCTTTTCTCCTTCTCTCCTTCCTTTCCTCCTTCCTTCCCCCCTTCTCTCCTACATTTCCTCCTTTCTTCTCTCCTTCTCTCCTTCCTTCCCTCCTTCCTTCCCTCCTTCCTTCCCTCCTTTCTTCTCTCCTTCTCTCCTTCCTTCCCTCCTTCCTTCCCTCCTTGCTTCTCAGAAGCTTTTTTGAACTACTGGTTTGCAGAACCGACGTCAATCGTCCCCTACCAGTTCGCGCAAACCGGTGCAAACCCGTAGCATTTCACCCCTGGCTTGGATTCTTCACGGCTTCACGTGTGCCGCCTGTTGAATGCATCCGTTGTGTGTTACGATTCCGTAGAAGCCTGGCAAAGAATGATAAAGCTGGTAACCCGGTTAAATCTGGGGTGGGCGGTAGCTAGTCTGATTATCTTGTGGAGTGATTTGGATGTGAACCAGGTTCAAGATTCGCAGTGGGCATTTTCCAATAAACACCCCCGCCCCCAACAGCCCCTCATCCAAGGGTTTAATTGGCATTCTCCATGGAAAGGTAGAAAATTATGATGAGAAAAAAAAGGATCTGGAGCAAAATAAAACCAAACATGTCTTCACTCTGCTTGTTTGTGTGTTGTGTTCATAGAACAAATTTTGGCCCAGCAGTTGAAGATGGCACCTGTTCTCACCCAACAAACTCACCTTAATTAGAGCTGACATTAGTAAGATTCCTTCCTTCCCTCCCTCCCTCCCTTTCCCTTCTTCCTTCCTTCTTTTTTCCTTCCCTCCCTTCATTTTCCTTCCTTTCTTTTCCTTCCCCCATTCCTCCCTTCTTTTCCCTCCTTCCCTTCCTTTCCCTGCTTTCTTTTTTCCTTTCCTCACTGCTTTTTATTTCTTTCCTTTCTTCCTTCCTTCCTTCCTTTTCCTTTCCTCCATTCCTCCCTTTTCCCTTCCTTTCTTTCCTCCCTCCCTTTCTTTCTCTTCTTCCCTCCTTTTTTCCTTCCCTCCCTTCTTTTTCTTTCCTTTCTTCCTTTTTGTTTCCTCCATTCCTTCCTTCCTTCTTTCCCTTCCCTTCCTTTCCCTTCTTCATTCTTTTTTCTGTCCCTCCTTCTTCTTTCCTTTTCCTTTCCTTCATTCCTTCCTCCCTCCCTTCTTTTTCCTTCCTTCCTTCCTTCCTTCCTTCCTTCCTTTTCCTTTCCTCCATTCCGTCCTTTCTTCTCTTATCCTTACACCCTCCCTCCCTTCTTTTCACTTCCTTGCTCCCTTCCTTCCCTCTCTCCCTCCTGTGAAACTACCCAATTTGCACATCCATTATTTGTTCCAGCCAGTTACCAATTTGATCAGTGAAGCCGAGAAAATGGGTTAAAGCCAAGCAGTCAGATTTTCTGGGTTTTGTGTGAATGGAACCCATATGAAATAAGGCTAAAGAGCCAAGGTGGCGCAGTGGTTAAATGCAGCACTGCAGGCTACTGCTAGATCAGCAGGTCAGCGGTTCAAATCTCACCGGCTCAGGGTTGACTCAGCCTTCCATCCTTCCGAGGTGGGTAAAATGAGGACCCAGATTGTTGGGGGCAATATGCTGACTCTCTGTAAACCGCTTAGAGAGGCCTGAAAGGCCTATGAAGCGGTATATAAGTCTACTGCTATTGCTATTGCTATTGCTAAAGAAGATCCCTTAAGATTCTGTTATTTACTCTGAAAACCTTGGCATGCTTCACTTCAGAAACTCCGTTGATTTACACTCAGTTACCATTTCATATTACGTTGACCGTGCTGAACAATTTGCCAAGTTAATAAAAAGCCAGATGAAATGTGCCAAAACTAAAGCAATGTATAAAGATTGACTGCATAGCAACAGGAATAGACAGTAACTAGGAGTGGAGCAGTGGCAATTATGCATTATTTTATATAAAATCAAAAAAATATATATGCATTTTTAAAAATTAAGTGCAAAATCTAAAAGCCACCACCATTATGCACTAAATTGTCCTGGTTTGGTGTAAAATTGGAAATGCACCAATATGTAGAATTCCATCTAGAATTCTAGCGCTGAAAGGGACCTCGGAGGTCTTCTAGTCCAACCCCCTCCCTATTCAAGGCCAGGAGACCTTATACCCGTGATGGGTATGGCACACAGGTGGCACGCAGAGAGCCCCTTTTTTTATGACCTGCTTGTCACAGTTGTTAAGTGAACCACTGCAGTTGATAAGCGAGTAACCCGGATGCTAAGTGAATCTGGCTTCCCCATTGACACTGCCCGTCAGAAGGTTGCAAGAGGGGATCACTTAAACCCGGGACATTGCAACCATCACAAATATGTGTCAGTTGTCAAGCATCTGAATTTTGATCACAGAATTTTGACCCGTAACGCTGGAAAAAAGTCCCGTCTTGCAGGGGTGTTGTAACTTTGAACTCAATGAACTGTTGTAAATCAAGGCCTAGCTGTGCTGCTGGATTTGCTTGCTCGCAGAATCCCCCAAAGCGTTTTAATCCAACTCCAGCGTAGAAGAAAGCCAAGGTGGGGCAGGGGTGGGGGCTTCTTATCCCACCCAACCTGTTAGCTTTCCCGCATATTAAACCAAATGAGCTTAGCCTGTGGTCCAGAACCAGGGGTGTCAAACTCGATTTCATTGAGGGCCGCATCAGGGTTGTGTTTGACTTTGGAGGGCCATGGTGTGTGTGTGTGTGTGTTTTCCCGTGGCGGGCATGACACGGGATCCTGTGGTGGCCAAGTGCTAAGACAGGACTTCCCTGCTGAGACCCTCCCTCTCACCTTAATTAGAGTTAGCAATAGCAATAGCAATAGCAGTTAGACTTATATACTGCTTCATAGGGCTTTCAGCCCTCTCTAAGCGGTTTACAGAGTCAGCATATCGCCCCCAACAACAATCCGGGTCCTCATTTTACCCACCTCGGAAGGATGGAAGGCTGAGTCAACCCTGAGCCGGGGAGATTTGAACAGCCGAACTGCAGAACTAGCAGTCAGCTGAAGTAGCCTGCAGTGCTGCATTTAACCACTGCGCCACCTCGGCTCTTAGGTGGCATTAGTTAGATTCCTTCCTTCCCTCCATCCCTTCCTTTCCCTTCTTCCTTCCTTCTTTTTTCCTTCCCTCCCTTCCTTTTCCTTCCTTCCTTTTCCTTCCCCCCATTCCACCCTTCCTCCCTCCTTTTCCCCCTTCCTTCCTTCCTTTCCCTTCTTCCTCCCTTCTTGTTTCCTTCCCTCCCTTCATTTTGAGCCAAGGTGGCGCAGTGGTTAAATGCAGCACTGCAGGCTACTGCTAGATCAGCAGGTCAGCGGTTCAAATCTCACCGGCTCAGGGTTGACTCAGCCTTCCATCCTTCCGAGGTGGGTAAAATGAGGACCCAGATTGTTGGGGGCAATATGCTGACTCTCTGTAAACCGCTTAGAGAGGGCTGAAAGGCCTATGAAGCGGTATATAAGTCTACTGCTATTGCTATTGCTATTTTCTTTCCTTCCTTTTCCTTTCCTCCATTCCTCCCTCCCTTTTCTGCTTTTCTTTTTTCCCCTTCTCCTTTCTTCTCCCTTCCCATCTTTCCTTCCCTTCCTTCGTCTTTCCCTTTCTCCTTTCCTGTCCCTTCTTGCATGCTCAAATGCAAAAGGGGAAACATTTCTCCTTTAGTTGTATTTTTAGTTTTGATAGCCCCTCTCCCAGTGAAAACAGAGCTTGGGTGGGTGGGTGGGCACATTTTCTGCCAGGACAGCCTCCTGCAACCCTCTGTCCCTCCCGAGCTCCGATTTCGCTGGCAGAGGCACTGTGGGACGGTCCTTCGCTTGTTTCCATATTCCGCGCAGGCTAGATCTAAGCATCCCTTGGGTCGGATTTGGCCCGCAGGCCTTGAGTTTCACACCCCTAGCCCAGAATCTAGATATATTTTTTTCCTGCTGGAAAAAAAGCAGAAAACAGCCCAATTCAACAGCACTTGAGTTTGCAAGGAGACCAGATTTACAGCCACTTAGTGGTTAATTAATAATGTTGAGCCAATGGCTGGCTCTTTGCCCGCAAACCTATTAGGCCAAATACCCTGGAAGCCTGGCTGAATTTGGAAACAGGAAGAGAGAGAGACTTCTGGACAGTGAAAGTGGTTTTTATGGATAGTCCTCGACTTACAGCCAAAAATGTCTGCTACCAAGTGAAGCATTTGTTCAGTGAGTGGGCCCCATTTTACGACTTTACTTGCCGTAATTTTTAAGCGAATCACTGCAGTTGTGAAGTTAATAACCTTGTTGTTAAGTGAATCCCTGCAGTGGTTAAGTTAGTCACATGGGCGTTAAGTGAATCCGGCTTCCCCCACTGACTTTGCTTGTCAGAAGGTTGCAAAAGGGGATTGTTTCTCTCTCTCTCTCTCTCTCTCTCTCTCACACACACACACACACACACACACACACACACACACACACACACACACACACGACGCTGTGACCGTCATAAATATGAACCAGTTGCCGAGTGTCTGGATGTTGATCACGTTATCATAGGGATGCTGCAAAGATCATAAATGTGAAAAATGGCCATGAGTTACTTTTTTTCGAACCGTCACTAAATGAACTGTCGTAAGTCAAAGATTCCCTGTACATGCTGTTCGCCAAGTGCCCAAATTTGGATCATGTGACCCTAAGGATACCCCAAAGGTTGTAAGTCCAAGGACTGGTCATCAATCACTTGTTTTGGTGCCGTTGTAACTTTGCACAATGTTGTGATGAATGCTTGTAAATTGAGGAGGTTTTTTTTTTTTTACATCTTTATTTATGCATTTTTCTTTGTGCTTAATGAATAGTGTATTGTCTGAGTCAATCTACTTATACATAATAATAGTAGTAGTAGTTTTGTTGATTTATATATCACTAGCTGGATGCCCGTGCTTCGCGACGAAACTGTGTGATTGGCCTATGTAGGAGGAATTCGGTTCACAATTTGTTGGCTCAGTGGTGGTCGGTGATTGAAACACACAAGGGAATATCGCTCCCACTGCCTTAAGTCCGGAAGCAATTCCATAGGTGGAAGGTGTAGACATCTGGGTGAGGTACCGACGTTTAGTACTGTAAAGAACCCCAGATCGCTCATGAGTGAAGAAATGGAACGTCTGCCAGCTTGAACTGAGGTAACGGAATGTGAGGCAACTGACAGTCAGAACAGAGTTCTTTTCAGGTGGGGAGGGGGAGTAGAATGTCTAACTCCTTTAGCTTCAGGGCGTGTTAATATTAGGCAACTGGCAGTTGGAACAGAGTTCTTTTCAGGTGGGGAGGGGGAGTAGAATGTCTAACTCCTTAGCTTCAGAGTGTGTTAATATAAGGCAACTGGCAGTTGGAACAGAGTTCTTTTCAGGTAGGGAGGGGGAGTAGAACTCCTTAGCATCAGAGTGTGTTAATTACCGTATAAGAAATACTAATGATCTGATGGTCATTTCAAAAAATCCTTCCTTAGCAAGCACCTAGAAGCCAAGAGGAACTTATGTGCCAAATTTCAAGGGTTCCACCACAAAATCGCGGAGGACAAAATCGCGCTCGACGAAAGCGCGCATTTGACGTCATCACAGCGCGACGAAAACATCGCGCTGTGATTGAAAAATGTAAAAATAAAGCTAAAACCTTACCCTAACCCCCCCCAAACCTAACCCTTAACCTAACCCTAAATCTAACCCTAAACCTAACCGTTAACGTAACGCTAAACCTAACGCTAACCCTTAACCGAACGCTAAACCTAACGCTAACGCTCTAAACCTAACCCTAACCCTTAACCTAACCCTAACCCTAAACCTAAACCTAACCCTAAACCTAACCCTTACCTTTATGTGAATCGGCTTGCTTTAATTTTAATTTTATTTCAATTTTTAATTTTTTTCGTCGCGCTGTGATGACGTCACATGCGCGCTTTCGTCGAGCGCGATTTTGTCCTCCGCGCTTTTGACGGGTCACAAATTTCAAGTTTGTAGGCTTTACGGTTCTGGAGATTTCGTGATGAGTGAGTGGTACTTGGCTTGGTTGCAGTCATATACTTTTTAGGATCTTTGGCCTGCCACACTTTCTATTATTTTTTCTATACTGTTTCATTAGTGGGGAATAGGGAGGGGAGAATAGTAAGGAGCAGAATGTGTTGTTGTCATAATAAAACATTCCTTTCCAGAAGCCCAAGGTCATCTTTTTGTCTCCACACCTCTGCACCTGACCGGAACTAGATGGGTGGAAATGCCAGCGTGGCAGAGGAACATTGGACCATGTGATGGACTTGTGGGTGTGGGGGCAAGGTTTTGAACTTTCAACTGGGTGGAAACCCAGGAAGCTTTCAGATTCGGGTTCCCACAGTTTGTACCAACATGTCTCTCTGATTAAATTGGAACTTGATGAAATCTATGCCTTGAATTCTGATTTAATTCTGGATGATATTTGGAAAGCTGACTATATATATAGTCTCCGACGGCAAGGGGTCATGAGTCAGTCCTGGAAGAGGTGGAGGACCCTGGACGGGATTCCGACTCCAAGCAGGGTGAGGAGGGACTGATTGGCCACCAGGTGGCGTCTGAGCCTTGGATCAGTGGGGAGGAGACAAGAGTGAGTGATCCAGAAAATACCTGTGAGTTGTTCCGGGATGCACGCTGTCGAAGGGCTACTCGGCGTCAAGAACAACGGCGTAATTACAAGAGGTGATTACGCTCAGCTGATGCTCATTAGGATCCTCTCCTGATTATAAAAGAGACTGCTTGTGCCACGCCTTTCTGCAGAAGTCAACGTTAAGAAACAAACTAGGGGTTGTAACACTTAATACATACATACATACATACATACATACATACATACATGTCTCTAGTTATTTGGGTTTTCTCCCACGTAAAATTGGAGATGTCTTGGCGACGTTTCGACGAAGTCTCATTCGTCATCTTCAGGCTTGATGCTTCCAGGAGCAATGTGAGATCTCGGCTGTTTCTTCCTTTTAACTGCCAGTGGGGGTTTGAACTGATTGGGTGGGAGCTTGGCTGTATTGGGTGGAGGTGTGTTCTGATTGGTTGGGGGTTTGTGTTTCGTGTAAGGATAGGAGGGGTTTAAAGAGGCTAATGGTGCATTTGCAGTCTATATATTTAAAGTCACAACCCCTGGTATGCCCAAATATGGGAGGAAGTTAACTGCTTCCATTCTCTGTCCATCGGTTCGTCATAAGAGACCATCCAGACAGAAACCCAATATTTTTACTGTTGCCTTTGTTACATTTGTGTTGTATTTGTGCTGATAAATAAATAAAGGGAGACTAGTATAGATCTATTTCAAGCTATTTAGCTCTCATCAGCTAGCCATACCCTTACTGGGATTGGAACCTGTGCTGTATTGCATCTTAGGCGGATGTGTTAACCATTAAGCCACAGAGTTCCTCTCCTTATCAGCTGAGCCAGGGAGAAAGGTATATATTTAAAGTCACAACCCCTGGTATGCCCAAGTATGGGAGGAAGTTAACTGCTTCCATTCTCTGTCCATCGGCTCGTCATAAGAGAACATCCAGACAGAAACCCAATATTTTTACTGTTGCCTTTGTTACATTTGTGTTGTATTTGTGCTGATAAATACAACACACACAGACACACACAGACACACAGACACAGACACACACACACACACACACACACACATATATATATATATATATATATATGATAATCATTCATCGTTTTCTTATACACAGTAATAATCTTCCATCTTCTAATTTCTACCTCTATTATCTAACCATTGATAAAACAATAGCAATAGCAATAGCAGTAGACTTATATACCGCTTCATAGGGCTTTCAGCCCTCTCTAAGCGGTTTACAGAGAGTCAGCATATTGCCCCCAACAATCTGGGTCCTCATTTTACCCACCTCGGAAGGATGGAAGGCTGAGTCAACCCTGAGCCGGTGGGATTTGAACCGCTGAACTGCTGATCTAGCAGTAGCCTGCAGTGCTGCATTTAACCACTGCGCCACCTTGGCTCTAAACAAATCCCATGTTAGGAAATATTTCTGTATTTTCCTTGTCTTTTATCTTTAAATTGAGGACTCACGAGATTGTAGTTGCTTTGGCATTCTTTTACCCCTAAAACAATTTTACAGTTTGTCTTTGAGTGGCATGGACTTAGTTACAGGTTTTTTATTTTATTTTTTTAAAACTTTATTTTCATTTTTCCATCTTTAAAACCAGGGCTGTGCTCACATAGATCATCTCAGGTCAGGTTCCGCCAGATGTATTTCTCTTTGATCCTTTTTTAGTGTGTGCAAAACTGGACTGGCTAATTTATTGCTCAATGTGCAACTTTGAAAAATGTACCCATTCCGAAACTGGGTTAAGAGTGTTGTGCAAACGAAGCTAACGCCGTTTCTTCGGTGGCAAAATGGAACTCCTTTGTAGGTCATACTCTGTAGTAAAGGATGTGTTTGTGTCAACATATTTAGAATTGAATATTAATAAAGGGGAATATTTGCAGCTCAGGTTTGAAATGATGGGTCCTTGGTGCTCTCTGAGCTTCGGTTGTTGTTGTTGTTATTGTTGTTGTTTTGCAGATGTTTTGTTACTTAAGCTAGGTTACGTCATCAGTGCCATAAGGCAGTGGTCACCAAGTGGGTGGTCCGTGAGAAACGTTTGTTGGTCTGCAGAAAAATTATTTGCATTTTTTATATTGCACTAAATCAGGGGTCCTCAAACTACAACCCCTGGGACGGATACGTGTAATGAACGCTTGTGTTGCTGCAGAGAGTCTCCCCCTTTGGGGTCTTTTTGTGCGGGTCGGAGGGGGGCAGAAATTCCAGCTTGGGGTCTGCTTCAGCCTCCTGGTGGGGGGCTTTGGGTTAAGGCTGGAGGGAATCACCGCTGGTGGCGAAGAGCCGGAGGGCCTCGTTCCAGTGGGACTGCATCATGGCCTGGAACTGGCTGACCATCTCAGCCTGCTGAGCCTCCAGGCACCGGTACCTGGCCTTGCACTCCCGCAGGTCTTCCTTCTGCTTGGAAAGCCTATGCTCCTAGTCCTCAGTGAGGTGCTTCTGCTGAGCCTCCTTCTCGGTCACATCCAATTTGAACTGAGCCAGCTGTTTTGCCAAGTCTTTCTCATGGTGGCTCCTTAGCTTCAGCAACTGCTTCCTGTTGGGGCCATAAGGAGCCCGGGAGGGCAGGCAAGGAGTGTCTGGGAGGGGAGGGGCAAGTAGAGACTGGCGAGGCGCCCCTTGACATGAGTGACATCGAGTTGGCCACGCCCACCCAGCCAGTCATTAGGCAGATTATTAGTGATCTGTGGGATTTGAAATTATGAATTTAGTGGCTCCTTAACTTTAGAGAGGGCAACTTTGGGAGACCTATATCTTCACCCCTGGCTTAGGAGTTGACCCAAAACTGGTTGGTCATTAGGAGACATCTACTTTCGGATTGAGATTGGGCTTGACTTCATCCAGGAGGACCATTCTGAAGTTCTGAAGAAGCAGCAGTGGGTTAAGGTCGACCTCTTTGACCTCCATCCCAGAAGGTTAAAAGAAAAGAAAACCCCAAACTCCCTTGTGCGACTGTCCAGGTTCTTGAGTTGATGCTCTTCCTTCTTTCTTTCAGCCATGGCAGACCACTATACCTACAGAATTGGAAAGAAGGTTGCGGGCTCCAGCAGGACCAGCGCGGAGAGAGAAAGCAGAAAGGCAGAACTGAAGGTCCATCCAGCCTATGAACAGTCTAACCTGGGTAGGCATTAGATTTTCCCGAGTGGGGTCAAGGGAGGTCAACCTTTGGATCCACCAAAGGGCCAGGGGTGGTGGGCATTTGGAGTTGCCCTGGAGTTGTGGACGACCTGTAGCACAAGATCTGAAGATGGGGAGAGACCTGGGCCGTAAAATCAGCAGGAGTCGGACACGGCTGAATGGATAACATCATAGAATAGAATGAAATAATAAGAGTTGAAAGGGACCTTGGAGGTCTTCTAATCCAACCCCCTGCCTAGGCAGGAAACCCTACACCACTTCAGACAAATGGTTATCCAACATCTTTTTGAAAACTTCCCGTGTTGGAGCATTCATAACTTCTGGAGGCAACTTCTGCTCCACTGATTAATTGTTCTAACTGTCAGGAAATTTCCCCTCACTTCTAAGTTGCTTCTCTCCTTGATTCGTTTCCACCCATTGCTTCTTGTTCTACCCTCAGGTGCTTTGGAGAATAGCTTGACTCCCTCTTCTTAGTGGCAGCCCCTGAGATATTGGAAGACTGCTATCATGTCTCCCCTAGTCCTTCTTTTCGTTAAACTAGACACACCCAGTTCCTGCAACCGTTCTTTATAGGTTTTAGCCTCCAGTCCCCTAATCCTCTTTGTTGCTCTTCTCTGCACTCTTTCCAGAGTCTCCACATCTTTTCTACATCGTGGTGACCAAAACTGAATGCAATATTCCAAGTGTGGCCTTATTGTAGCGTGGGATTAACACTTCACGTGATCTTGATTCTATCCCGCTGTTTATGCAGCCTAGAACTGTGTTGGCTTTTTTGGCAGCTGCTGCACACGGCTGGCTCCTATTTAAATGATTGTCCACTAGGACTCCAAGATCCCTCTCACAGTTAATGCTATTGAGCAAGTTACCACCTATACTGTACCTGTGCATTTTGGTTTTCTGGCCTAAATGTAGAACCTTCCTTTTTTTTCACCATCTTGATTCTGTCCCTCTGTTGATGAAGCCTAGAACTGTGTTGGCTTTTTTTGACAGCTGCAGCACAAGGCTGGCTGATATTTAAATGATTGTCCACTAGGACTCCAAGATTCAAGACTCCATCCTCATCCTCATCAAAAGCCAGGAACCTCAAGACAATGTTGTCTTCTCCACCCCCCCCCCCCAATGTATTGACAAAGTATGTCAATACTTTTTAATTATATTTTAATGTTAGTATATTTTAATATAGTGTAAAAACTAATGTGTATTGCTGGTCTTTGACCGTAATAAAGATTTTACTTACTCTCCAGCCACTACTGCAATGCGCTCTACATGGGGCAGCCTTTGAAGAGTATTCGGAGACTACAACTCGTCCAGAATGCAGCCGCGCGAGCGATTGTGGGTGCACCTCGGTACACCCACGTTACACCTTTCCTCCGCGAGCTGCACTGGCTACCGATCGGTCTCCGGATACGCTTCAAGGTGCTAGTCGTAACGTATAAAGCCCTTCATGGTATTGGACCTGGGTACTTGAGAGACCGCCTGCTGCCAATTACCTCCCAAAGACCCGTTAGATCGCACAGGGTCGGCCTCCTCCGGGTTCCGTCTACCAGCCAATGCCATCTGGCTACCACCCGGGGGAGGGCCTTCTCTGTTGCAGCTCCGGCCCTTTGGAATGAACTCCCCGCAGAGATTCGGACCCTCACCTCTCTCCAGGCCTTCCGGAAAGCCGTCAAAACCTGGCTGTGCCGGCAGGCCTGGGGTTGATGAGTTCCCCTCCCCTCTCGACTTGTATGGCTGTATGACTCTTGTGTATTTTAATTACGTGTATTGTGTTTGTATCCCCTTTTCCCCTTTTGAGTTGTTCGCCGCCCTGAGTCCCTCCCGGAGAAGGGCGTCATACAAATAAACTAAATCTTAATCTTAATCTTGTCATGATGCAAATGACATTGTAGTGGTCACGTATGCATTCAACCACCACACTACATACACCCTGTTACACTGAAAGCAATGTTGATTTCAACGGCTGTCTCATTTTTCTTTTCTCCCTCTCTTGGTAGGAAATGCAATGAACGACAAAACAGAAAGCAAACGGAAAGGGAGGCCCAAGACCGAAAACCAGGCCTTGAAAGATATTCCCGTAAGGTTTTAATTATATTTTCTGTATTTCCCAGCAATTGGGGGGAGGAGAGGGGGGGGGGGAACCAGCCTTGAATTGCTGAGCATTCCTTTTAACATAGGATGGTGTATTAGATGGAGAGTTTTGTTTCTGTGCTTAGAACATCGTCTCAAAGGGCTGAAAGGGACCTTGGAGGTCTTCTAGTCCAACCCTCTGCTTCAGGCAGGGGTCTTTATACCACCCCAGTCAAATGGTTTTGGAATCTTTTCTTTCAAACCTCCAGACACAAATGCAGGTTGGGTGACTTCCAGGCCAATCAACAGAAGACGGGGAGTTCTAGTCCCCCCTTAGGCAGGAAAGCCAGTGGGTGACTTTGGGCCAATCACCAGGAGACGGGGAGTAATAGTCCCACCTTAGGCATGAAAGCCAATTGGGTGACTTTGGGCCAATCACCGGGAGAGACGGTGAGTTCCAGTCCCCCCTTAGGCAGGAAAGCCGGCTGGTGACTTTGGGCCAATCACCAGGAGACTGTGAGTTTTAGTCCTGCCTTAGGCATGAAAGCCAATTGGGTGACTTTGGGCCTATCACCAGGAGACAGGGAGTTCTAATTCCACCTTAGGCAGGAAAGCCAGCTGGGTGACTTTCGGCCAATCACCAGGAGACTGTGAGTTTTAGTCCCGCCTTAATCATGAAAGCCAATTGGGTGACTTTGGGCCAATCACCAGGAGACTGTGAGTTTTAGTCCTGCCTTAGGCATGAAAGCCAATTGGGTGACTTTGGGCCTATCACCAGGAGACAGGGAGTTCTAATTCCACCTTAGGCAGGAAAGCCAGCTGGGTGACTTTTGGCCAATCACCAGGAGACTGTGAGTTTTAGTCCCGCCTTAGTCATGAAAGCCAATTGGGTGACTTTGGGCCAATCACCAGGAGACTGTGAGGTTTAGTCCCGCCTTAGGCATGAAAGCCAATTGGGTGACTTTTGGCCAATCACCAGGAGACTGTGAGTTTTAGACCCACCTTAGTCATGAAAGCCAATTGGGTGACTTTGGGCCAATCACCAGGAGACTGTGAGGTTTAGTCCCGCCTTAGGCATGAAAGCCAATTGGGTGACTTTCGGCCAATCACCAGGAGACTGTGAGTTTTAGACCCACCTTAGTCATGAAAGCCAATTGGGTGACTTTGGGCCAATCACCAGGAGACAGTGAGTTCTAGTCCCACTTTAGGCATGAAAGCCGACTGGTGACCTTGGGCCAATTCCCATTTCCTCTAGGCAGGATGAGGATGATGGAACTTGTAGTGCACCACTGCTGAGCGACTGCAGCTGCTTTTAAGTCTCAGCAGAGGAAGCCCGCTGTTTAGATTCATGCAGGATGATTAATTGTCATGGATTACTGATGAGCTCTCGGATGGCTTAAAGCCTGTGGCCGTTGGGTGAAAAACCTCCCCTTTAATCCACTTTCATTTATTTGCTTCTCCTGGTGGAGAAAGCAGAATTTTTTCCCCCCTGCTTCTGCCTTTGAGCTTTCACTCGTTCCAGGTGGAGAGAATCCTAGAGCCGTGATGGTGAACCTGTGGCACGCAGAGCCGTCTCGGCAGGCATGCAAGCCATCGCCCCAGCTCAGCTGCACCGTGCATGCTTGCATGCCACCCGCTGGCCAGCTGATTTTTGGATCACTGCCGTCCATGCGCAGGGGGTGGGATGAATGTGGGAGATGCATGCGCATGTGGGGGGCTTAGGAGGGAGTCACTTGTGCATGTGCTGGGGCGGGGGGAGTACGGGGGGTGCCCCCCCCTCCACAGCCTTTTTTTTTCGTCCTAGGAGGTAGCAGGGAGTCCTACTGGGAGTGGGGGGGGGGTCATGCGTGCATGCGTGGGGAGAGTGCGGGGGCGTAACACGCACATGCGTGAGGGGGAGTCGCATGCACATGCATAGTGGGCACAGGGCGCGGGGGGGAGCGCCACACACGCATGACATTATGGGTGCGGGCGCAGTTTCGCCACGAGACGGCAAAGCTATTAGCCATCACTGTCCTAGAACAGTGTTTCCCAACCATAATGACTTGAAAAGGGGTGGGCTTCAACTCCCACAATTCCTCAGTCAGCAAAGCCGAGTGGAATTCTGGGAGCTGAAGTCCGCCCTTCTTCAAGTTCTCAAGGTTGAGAAACACCGTTTAGAGGAAGCATCGCATTGCGTCTTGTAAACAACTCCAAACCTCGGGATCTTAAGCAATAGTGGAATTCTCAGAGGAACTCCCACCTCCCAAAAACCTCATTAAAACTCTATTCATGACGATTGCTTAAGCCGATGGAAGAGAATATTTCTTGCTCAGGATTGAACTGTGGGGGTCCTTGGTGCTCTCTGAACTTGGTTGGGGTTTTTTTTTGGCAGATGTTTCGTGACCCAACTAGGTATCAGTGCTAGAAAGGAGTGGAGTTTGCTCTCCGTTTACATTTCATTTCATTTCATTTATTATATTTATATGCCGCCCTTTCCCCCCGAAGGGGACTCAGGGCGGCTAACAAATCAAATCAGGGAAGTGGGGGGGGGGTACAAACAAAAAAATAAACAATAAACAATACATAACAATACATAATTTAAAAACACACAACAGTCATAGCATTCAAGACGGGGGCAACAGCTCTTTAGCCCCAGGCCTGTCGGAACAGCCAGGTTTTAACAGCTTTGCGGAAGGCCTGGAGGGTGGTGAGGGTTCGAATCTCCACGGGGAGTTCGTTCCAAAGGGTCAGAGCAGCCACAGAGAAGGCCCTCCTCCGGGTAGTCGCCAGTCGACACTGGCCGGCGGATGGAATTCGGAGGAGGCCTAATCTGTGGGATCTAATCGGTCTAGCGGAGGTGGCTTGCCCTGTCAATGTTGGTTGGTGTAAATCTAACGACAAAAACACCTTCCTGCCTGCAATCAATACTCCGATAAGCAGAGATCAACACCAAATTTATTACAAGACCAACAATTATGAATTAAACAATGCAGACGAACAGTCAAACAGCAAGCAATAGTCTAATCAAGAGGCAGCCACCAAGGACAGACCCACTAAACAGAGAGCAAACCCCACTACCTTCTAGCTGATGATGTTACATAGCTGGATCATGAAATGTCTGCAAGAAAACATCCAAGATCAGAGAACACCCTGGACCCCACATTCCTCCTCCTCCTGCTCCTCATTCCCCCTACTTCCTACACTCCCTTCTAGCACTGATGATGTTACCTAGTTTGGTAATGAAACATCTGCAAGAAAGGAACCAAGTTCAGAGAGCACCAAAGACTCTCTGAATTGCTTAAACATTAGCGACAGACATGCATACTCATATTGTTCCATTAGCTGGATACCTGTGCTTAGCAACGAAAGTATGTGTTCGGGCTATGCAGGAGAAATTTGGTTCACAATCCATTGGCTCAGTGGTGCTCGGTGATTGAAACACATAAGGAATATCCCTCCCACCGCCTTGAGTCCGGAAGCCGTTCGATAGGTGGAAGGTTTAGACATTTGGGTGAGGTATCAACGTTTAGTACTGTAAGCAGCCCCAGATCGCTCCTGAGTGAAGGAGAGGGACATCTGCCAGTTTGAACTGAGGTAACGGAATGTGAGGCAACTGGCATTTGGAACAGAGTTCTTTTCAGGTGGGGAGGGGGAGTAGAATGTCTAACTCCTTAGCATCAAAGCGTGTTAACATAAGGCAACTGGCAGTTGGAACAGAGTTCTTTTCAGGTGGGGAGGGGGAGTAGAACTCCTCAGCATCAGAATGTAATAATTACTGTATAAGAAATATTAATGATCTGATGGTCATTCGAAAAATCCTTTCTGAGCGAGCACCTAGAAGCCAAGAGGAACATATGTGCCAAATTTCAAATTTGTAGGCTTTACCATTCTGGAGATTTTGTGATGAGTGAGTGGTACTTGGCTTTTAGATAGATAGATGATAGATAGATAGATAGATAGATAGATAGATAGATAGATAGATAGATAGATAGATAGATAGATAGATAGATGATAGATAGATAGATAGATAGATAGATAGATAGATGATAGATAGATGATAGATAGATGATAGATAGATGACGACGATAAATATATATATATATATATAGAGAGAGAGAGAGAGAGAGATTGAGATTGAGATTGAGATTGATAGGGAATGGCATTTGGGGGAGACAGAAGTGCTTCCTAATGGGTTGTTGTGTACACAGATCGTTGTGTCCTCCAATAGCTTTTCCTTTATCTTTCGCCTTCTTCGTTCCTTCAGCCTTCCATCTTGCATCCGGTTGCTGGTTCAAACATGACTCTCCATGTCTAATTGCTGGTTCAAAGTTCTTCTTTGAAGATTTTTTCCCCCCTATCTTGCTCATTTTCACACTCATACATTCTCAAGGGAAATATTTCTCAACCTTGGCAAGCTTTAAGATGTGTGGACTTCAATTCCCAGAAATCCCCCTCCCATATGTACGGACTTCAACTCCCCAAATTCCTTCGCCCACACGCATGGAGTTCAACTCCCAGAATTCTCATCTAAGCACATGTGCACTTCAACTCCTAGAACAGCGATGGCGAACCTTTGTGTCCTTGCGTGCCGAAAGTGTGTGGGTGTGCACGACAGGGCACATGCCTACACCCATAATACAATGCGTGCGTAAACACCCCGCCGCCACCACCCTGTTTTGGGCCTAGCAGGCCTCCCTGGGACCAAAAATGGGGCTGTGGGGGGAGGGGGTGCAGGGGAAGCTCCTCCCCCCTGCGCTCCCCCTGCCCCCTCCCCCCGGTGCATGCGCATACCGTTACAGGTGTTATGTATGCCTTGTATGCAGCTTTATTCCTCTCTAGCGTTCCTCTCCATTGTTCAGTGATGCATTTCCTGCCTCTCTAGAATTTACCTCTACCTGCTCCTTTGAGGCACTTCCTGTTGGATGTATATAGTTATATTCTCGATCGCTTACATCATATTTTAAATGCATTTTGATTAAACAGCATGCACTGCAGAGGCCCGAAAATCAGTTGACTGGCAGGAGGCACGCGTGCATACGCGGTGGAGCTCAGCTGGGGCAATGGCTTGCGTGCCGGTAGAGAGGCCTTTGCGTGCTTCCTGTGGCCATCCCAGTCCTGGGATTTACCCAGCTGTGGAATTGTGGGAGTTGAAGTCCGTTGCATCTTAAAGTTGCAACGGTTAAGCTAGGGTGACATTTTAGCCGTTCTGCTTCTTGCAAAATTTTAGTTGGTATAACTATCTCTGCATGAGTCTCTGTTCTTCTTCTGTTCCCTGGGAGAGGAATCTTTACCTTTCAAGCTCCATAATTCCCTTCTAGCATGTGTGGACTCCAACTCCCAGAATTTGCCCAGCTCTGTAATTCTGGGAGTTGAAATCCACAAACACCTTAAAGTTAACGATGATTGAGCTAGGATGAAGTCTTAGTCAATCTACTTCTGGCAAGATTTTAGTTTCGTGTAACTACCTCTGCATGAGTCTCTGTTCTCGGGTTGATCCTCGTTTTCCCCTGGAACGGAAATATTTTAACCCTAGAACAGTGTTTCTCAACCTTGGCGACTTTAAGTCCTGTGGACTTCAACTCCCAGAATTCCCCAGCCAGCTATGCTGGCTGGGGGATTCTGGGAGTTGAAGTCCACAGGACTTAAAGTCGCCAAGGTTGAGAAACACTGCCTTAGATGGTTCTATGGAAAGCCTTGGGTTCGATAGAGATCGAGCTGAGGAACGCATCTGCGCTCCCTTTGAATCTTTCTGCTCCCCCTTTCTTGATTTTTTAAATTCCCTTTTTTGTCTCTCTCTTTTTTTCCTCTCCTTTTATGGGCTTTCTCCTCTCAGCTGTCTCTGATGAATCAATGGAAGGATGAATTTAAGGCTCATTCCAGGGTGAAATGTCCTAACTCGGGTTGCTGGCTGGAATTCCCAAGCATCTATGGCCTGAAATACCACTTCCAGCGGTGTCAGGGGGTAAGGAAGTCAGCCCTGCTGTCCTCGTTTCAGTGACCACCTTCATTGCAGCTCTGTCGTTGTGGAGAGGCAAGGCCTTGACTTACGACTACAATTGAGACCAGGTTTTCGGTTGTTAGTTAGGACATACACAACCCTTTTCTCAAACTTGAAGATGGGTGGACTTCAACTCCCAGAATTCCCCAGCCAGCCATGCTAGCCAGAGCCACTGACCTCTCCTCTGGCCTTTTCTGCTCTATCTAGGCCTGCAATCTTGGCCACTTTAAGCCTTGTGGACTTCAACTCCCAGAATTCTCTAGTCAGCAATGCTATTAAATAGCAGGCCAAAGCCACTGACCCCTCCTATGGCCTTTTCTGCCCTATCTAGGCCCACTTTTTTCAATCTTGGCCACTTTAAGCCTTGTGGACTTCAACTCCCAGAATTCTCTAGTCAGCAATGCTATTAACTAGCAGGCCAAAGCCACTGACCCCTCCTATGGCCTTTTCTGCTCTATCTAGGCCTGCAATCTTGGCCACTTTAAGCCTTGTGGACTTCAACTCCCAGAATTCTCTAGTCAGCAATGCTATTAACTAGCAGGCCAAAGCCACTGACCCCCTCCTCTGGCCTTTTCTGCTCTATCTAGGCCTGCAATCTTGGCCACTTTAAGCCTTGTGGACTTCAACTCCCAGAATTCTCTAGTCAGCAATGCTATTAACTAGCAGGCCAAAGCCACTGACCCCCTCCTCTGGCCTTTTCTGCTCTATCTAGGCCCACTTTTTTCAATCTTGGCTACTTTAAGCCTTGCGGACTTCAACTCCCAGAGTTCCACAGTCAGCAGTGGGAATTCTGGGAATTGAAGTCCATCCATCTTCAAGAGGCCACAGTTGAGAAACATTGGTCTGGGGAATTGTAGGAGTTGAAGTCCACAAAGGTTAACGTTGCCAAGATTGAAAAAACACTAGTGTGGACAGAGCAAAACAAGACTTTGGCTACTGCTAGCTAATCTTAGCATTACCCCCAGATTTCGAACTCATCTGTTTAACTGTGTTGTATGAACTCATCCTCAAGTGAAGTAGAATGCAATGGGTGTCTCAAACCTTCATTTTTACGCAAGGGGTTGCAGACTACGCTTAGACAAATTCATACTATTAGCCAAGCTGGATTGTCAAGATTGGACAGAACCAATCTGTGTTTTGTCTAGAACAGCTCCCCACCCCACCCCCAAAACCAGGCGGCACTCTACATATGGAAACTCCAAGTCCCAGAATTCTCAGCAGCAGCATTAGTGACAGCAGAAGAGAATTCTGGGACTTGAAGTCCACCTGAAGTGTCAACCGAGGTTAAGGGAAGCTAATCTGGAAGAGGGATGTTTTATTTTATTTATTATTCTACTTTACTTTACTATACTATACTATACTATACTATACTTTACTTTACTGTACTTTACTATATTTTACTTTACTATACTTTACTATACTTATACTTTAATTTACTATACTTTACTATAGTTTACTGTTCTTACTCCCCTCGTTCCACACCAAAGCACACTCCGAGCCAGAGATAAATTACAGCATTTAATTAACCGACAAACAGGTCCTTGGCAGCAACCCAGCACAGACAAGCTTGGGCAGCAATAAACACAGATAAGGCTTGGCAGCAATCCAGCCTGCCAAGCTCACACAAAGTTCTCCGACATTCGATTCTGTGTTGACTTCTGCAAAGAGGGGTGTGTGCACAAGTAGCCTTTTTATAGTCTGGAGAGGAGCCTAATGACCACCAGCTGAGTGCAATCACCTCCTGTAAGTGCGTAATTGTTCCTGATGCCTAGTAGCTCTTTGATGGCGTGCATCCAGGAACAACTCACTACTGGCTTCCGGCTCACTCTCCCTTGTCTCCTCCCCACTGGTCCAAGGCTCAGGTGCCTTCTGCGCCCTGCTCGGAGTCAGAGCCCTGTCCAGGGTCCTCCACATCCTCCAGGGCCGACTCATAGGCCCCCTCGCTGTCGGAGTCTGGTGGCAACTCCAATTTCTCCTGCTGGGCCACAACAGTTTACTATAGTTTACTTTAATTTACTATACTTTACTATACTTACTTTACAATACTTTACTTTAATTTACTATACTTTACTATACTTATACTTTTACGATTTTATTTTATTTTATTTATATTTCATATTTTCTTAACTGCCCATTTCTCTCGGGGGGGGGGGGAACGCTGTGGGCAGTATACAATGCAATCCGTAAAACTAACATTCAAGTCAGAATTAATTCAAGATGAGAAAGTTTTAAAATTATAAAAAACAACTTTGTAAAATGCCAAAAGGGGACACCTTCCAAGATTGGGGCCGTGGGGAAGGGCATTAACAGTTATTAATGGAGGTAGGAGAGGGGGGGCGAAGCCAGCCCCATGGGTGTCTGGGCCTCTGTGTTTCTCACTCAAGGGCGCAAAGCCATTTTTGGGCTCCTTTGCAGAAGCCAAGAGATATGTTGCCTTCCCTCCATCTCTTTTGCTCTATTTCCACTACCTTCTTTCCCCTTTTTCTCTCTTCCTCCCAGGGCGCCGTTGTCGAGAAACGCACCTTCCCCTGCCTGTACTGTGAAGCCGTCTTCACGTCAAAAACTCAGCTGGAGAAGCATTGTCTCTGGAACCATTTGGACAGGCCCTTGCCAGCAGCCAGCGCCCCGGCAGAAAACAAAGTGCAGAAGGCAACCAGCAAGGGGGCAGGGAAGAAAAGGTAGGGGGGCAGAGCCTCCGGAGCAAGAGGAGGGGCTAGTCCTTGTGTGCCAAAAGTGTGTGCGTACACACCCATAATATAATACATGTGCACTCCCCATACCCCTTGCGCATGTGCGTGCGACCCCCCCCCCCCTCCCCGGTGTCCCATTTTGGGCCTAGCAGGCTGAAGCCTCCTGGGACCAAAAATGGGGTGCAGGGGGGCACACACACACACACCCCGCGCACCTCCTCCCCATGCATGCCTATGCCGTTACAGTGGTTATGTTGGCCTTGTATGCAGCTTTATTCCTCTCTAGCATTCATCTCCATTGTTCAGTGGTGCATTTCCTGCCTCTCTAGGATTTACCCCTTTCTGCTCCTGTGAAGCACTTCCTGTTCCTGTTGGATGTATAGCAATGGCTTGTATAGTGTTTTGCAGAGACCTGAAAATCAGCTGGCTGGCGGTGCATACTTGCTGGAGCTCAACTGGGGCTCATGTGCCGGCAGAGAGGCCTCTGCGTGCCACCTGTGGCACATGTGCCATAGGTTCACCATCATGGGGTTACGGGAAAGCTCCTCCCCTTGACCACATGGATCTGGAATACCGTATTTTTCAGAGTATAAGATGCACCAGATTATAAGTCGCACCAAAGTTTTGAAGAGGCAAATTTTAAAAAAAAATTTTTTTGCACTCGGCAAACCTCCCCAAATCAGCCTGTTTTTTAATCAAAAAAAGGGCATGGCTAGCTTTTAGGAGGCTTATAGTGTGCTCCTGGAGGCGGGGGGGGGGGAGAAACTGAGCAAAAACCGACCCTTTTCTTGCTCATTTCTGCCCTTCCCAGCCCCCAGGAGCTCTCTGAGAGCCTTCTAAAGATTATGCATGGTCATTTTGGTGAAGGGGTGGGGTTTCAGGAGGCAAAAAATGCTGTATTCAGTGTATAAGGCGCACCCAGATTTTCACCCTCTTTTTTGAGGGAAAAAGGTGTGTCTTATATTCTGAAAAATACAGTAATCACCAGGAGTCAAACCTTTGTTTAGAAGAGGGCATGGTAGAATCTGGGGGGCCGAGTCAAAAAAGGCATCAGCCTAGCATCCATATGTTGCAAGAAAAAAAACCAGTCCAGTTCCAAGCTGGGGGAAAGTCGTTGGAAATAAAATGGAGGCTGCCTACAAGCAAAGAAGGTCTCTGTTTATTTGGTTTCCAGAAACTTCAGTGACAGCAACCTGTTTCTGGGGTAGCTGACAAAATGGCTGAGTGAGTGGATGGATTTTTAGAGGATTCTGGAGTTTGGTAATTGAGATGCTCCAGGAGGGTTGTGCAATATAGTGAGCCTTGTGTCTTTTGCTGTTCTAACGGTGGTGGGCAAATCTATTATGCCCTAAAGCTCCCGTCCTGTCCTTAGAATTTGGGTGGGGGAATATAAATTCTTAACCCCATCAGGGCATGGCTAGCTGATGAGAGCTTAACAACAGCTTGAAATAGATCTATACCAGCCTCCCTTTATTTCTTTGTCGGTAAATTTAAATTGAGCACAAAACGTGGATCGGATCGTCTGCACCTGATTCTTGCCCGGCTTGACTTCTTCTTAACTCTGCCTTTTGCCCTAGAGCTGCCGAACGCACCATGTCCCCCACCCTTCACCCCAAACAATCGAAAGTGGAGAAGGCCGTCGCCTTGCAGCACCCCGAGAACGGAGAGCACGCGGCCGTGAGCCAAGGCATCAGGGTTTTGAAGACGGCTGCAGCTGGAGGTGGAGAAGGAGCTGCCACTCCGCTCGGCCAGACGCCGGGCACCCGCAGCTCCAAACATCACGCGAGCAGACAGGCCTTTAAGCAGGAGGAGGAAGACCCCGAAAGGATGAAGCACAGTAAGATTAGATCAGCGTTTCTCAAGTTTTGGGGGAAGTGGAGGGACCCTTTCCCTCCTCCTCCTCCGAGTTTAAAATGGGAAGGTTGTGCACTATTTGGCTTGCTTGTGTTGTGTTTGGGTCAGTGGTGAAATTCAATTTTTTTTTTACTACTGGTTTTATGGGCGTGGCTTGGTGGGCGTGGCAGGGGAAGGATACTGCAAAATCCCCATTTCAGTGGTGAAATTCAAACTTTTTTTTATTGAAAATTTTTGGAAAAAAAACTTTTACAAATGTTTACCTCCCCCCCTAACACCCCCAACCTTCCCCCCCCCCCCGACTTCCCAGAACCAATACAGGGTATAAATCTTTAACAAACATATTCTAAAATAAACTTTAAAAAAAGTTAGTATCCTCTTTCATTTGAGCTTTAACTCCTCTTTGCTAGGCTAACTCTAAACAGATTATATCATTCCCTGTTTCTTCAGTCATAAACTATCTGGAATTTCTTAGTCCCGTATTTATTTTGAATATAGTCAATCCATCTTCTCCACTCCAGTTTATATCTCTCATTTGTGTGGTCCTTGAGATATGCTGATATTTTAACCATCTCTGCTAAGTTTGTTACTTTTAATGTCCATTCTTGAATAGTAGGCAAATCTTCCTTCTTCCAGTATTGCGCCACCAACAGTCTTGCTGCGGTTGTTAAATGCAAAATCAAGTTAGTCTCTATAACTGTACAATAAGTAATTATACCTAACAAGAATCGGTGAATACATGTACAATGCCAACAGGTGGTTCTTCCTAGTAAACACAAGGCAGGAGAGTTACAGGCAAACATAAGCAGTTAGCTTCATTTCAGCAGACAAGCCCAGACAGACTGCTTAAGTTTACTTCTCAGAGCAGCAGACTGCTTAGGTTTCTGTTTCAATTCTCTGCACAGACTCAGATCTGTTTAAGCTCCCACTGGCTGACTTAGTTGCTATGCCTATTCATTGGCTGACCTTGTTTCCATGTCTCTCCCAGTCATGAATGTTTTAACAAAGAAGTGCGACTCAACACCCAGGGGTTTGACCAAAGTTTTATTTCTGTTTTCTCCTTTTTGAGTTAGGAAGGAAACAGAAAACGCCTAAGAAGTTTACTGGAGAGCAGCCGTCTATCTCAGGAACGTTTGGATTAAAAGGTAAAATAAGTGATTTCTCCGTTTCCATCCCTCTCCCATAATCCAATAAATAACAACGCAGGAACGTTTGAATTATTTGATCTGCAAAGGTGAGGGTTGGGTCCCTCTCCATCCATTTCCTCTGGCCCAAAATTCATGGTTCATGTGGACTAGTAACCGATCTCTGTTTGCTCAGTTGCCTGAAAAGGGAGATGAGGGCAGGTAGAAGGTTTTTCAGCACCTGCTGCTTCTCCTTCTCCTCCATTCCTGACTTTGGCATCGTGCCCTTTCTTGGAGTGTGTGTGGGGGGGTCTTGTTCATGGTCACTCACACCTGCTGGACAACTGCAATGCACAGTGCATGGGGGCTGCCCTTGAAGACTGCCTGGAAGCTACAATTGGTCCAGAATCTTGCAGTGTGCTCAATGTTTGGTGCCCTTTTGAGTGCACTCCCCCACCCACCCAGTTTCCTTCCAGGTGCAGTTTATGATGATGCTTCTTACCTTTAAAGACCTATAAAAATACTGTATTTTTCGGAGTATAAGACGCACCGGAGTATAAGACGCAGCAAGGTTTTGAAGAGGAAAATTAAAAAAAAATTCACTCTGCAAACCTCCCCAAAACGGCCCGTTTTTTCCCCAAAACAGGCCAGTTTCCCCCCCCCCCCCCCAAATGGCATAAATAGCCTTTAGGGAGCTTTACGAAAAACAGCCTTTTTTCATTAAAAAAGGGCATGGATAGCTTCTAGGAAGCTTTTTTTTTTAATTGTTATTATTACATAAACAACACATACACACAACAATTAAAAAAAAAACAGAAAAAAACCCATCATCACATACAGCATGTCGTTTGGTTACAGGTGTTTTAACATTTATCATTCTTATACATTTATTATTTCATTTAATAGGTTATAATATACAGTTTGGGTTGCTTTGTTTACCATCCCTTCCTCCTGTTATAACACCACCTTATTTTCCCTTTCTTATTTATTTATTAGACTTATATACCGATTCATAGGGCTTTCAGCCCTCTCTAAGCGGTTTACAAATTTTTTAGCAAATTGAGTCAGCAACTTGCCCCCACAGTCCGGGTCCTCATTTCACCCACCTCGGAAGGATGGAAGGCTGAGTCGACCTTGAGCCAGTGAGATTTGAACCGCTGAGCTGCAGATCACAGTCAGCTGAAGTGGCCTGCAGTACTGCACCCTAACCACTGCGCCACCTCGGCTCTTTCTTCTCTCCCTCCCTCCCTTTTCTACTTTCTCCCTTCCTCCTCTCCTTTCCCTTCCTTCTTCCTGTACCTTTCTCCTACTACTGCTCTTCCCCTTCCCCTTCCTACCCTCTCTCCTCCTCTTTCTCCCCTTTCCATCCTCCTCTCCTTACCTCTTTCTTTTCACCCTCTCTCCTTTCTCTACTTTCTTCCTTCCTCCTCTCTTTCCCCTTCCTTCTTCCCTTACCTCTCCTTTGCTCCTACTCTTCCTCTTTCCCTTCCTACCCCCTCTCCTTCCTTTTCTCTCCCTTCCATCTTCCTTTTGGCTTCTAGGAAGCTTATAGAGTGCTCCTGGGGCCTGGGCGGGGTAAAATTGAGCAAAAAACGGGCCATTTGTTGCTCATTTCTGCCCTTCCCAGCCCCCAGGAGCACTCTGAAAACCTCCTAAAGGCTCTGCATGGCCGTTTTGGTGACAGGGGCGGGGTTTCGGGAGGCAAAAAATGCTGTATTCAGTGTATAAGACGCACCCAGATTTTCAGGCTCTTTTTTGAGGGAAAAGGGTGCGTCTTATACTCCGAAAAATACGGTAGTCTGCGACTTATGGCTGATCTCTAAAAATTAGGTAGAGGCGGCCCTGGGTTAATGTCTGGAAAGGAGACCCCTGTTCTGACCTAGGCTTCACAACATCATGAAGCAGATTCCTTGTTCCGACAAAAGCCCGTTTTATTAAGCTCCTGGCAGCTCTGCGCATGCGCAAATCGGGAGCAGGCTCCAGCTCCACTGGCCGCTGGCAGGCCACAACCACCATCAGCAGATCCCCATTACTATCAGCCAGGCTAGGAAATAAAAAACAAAGATGCCACTGATTGGACCCCATTGGAAAATATCTTATGGGACTGGTATGGGACCGGGGCTCAGAGATTCTGAATGCTCCTCCTCCTCCTCCTCCTCCTCCTCCTCCTCCTCCTCCTCCTCCTCCTCCTCCTCCTCCTCCTCCTCTCCTCCTCCTCTCCATATCCTATACTTCTTTCTAGCACTGATGACGTTACCTAGTTGGGTAATGAAACATCTGCAAGAAAACATCCAAGTCAGAGAGCACCAAGGGCTCCACGGTCCACCTCCTTCTCCTCCACCTCTCCACATCCCACACTCCCTTCTACCACTGATGACGTTACCTAGCTGGGTAATGAAACGTCTGCAAGGAAACAAGCTCACGGAGCACCAAAGACCCCCTCCTTTCAACCTTAAGCTAATTTCTCCCCGTTATCGAAGCCAGAGACTTCCCAACGCTGATCCGAAATTAATTTCTGCTTTTCAACAGGGCTGGCGAAAGCAGAAGACAAGGCTAAGGCGCATCGCGCGAAGAAGTTGGAAGCTTCCCTCCTCAGCGGTAGCAACGAAGAGCATAAGAAAAAGCTTTCGGGATCCAATGCGAGAAAAGAGGCCACCATCTTAGCAACTGCTCCTTCGGCCGCAGGTAAGATTGAGCAAGGTGCTCTCTTCGCAGCCCTCCCCCTTGTTTCTCTTAAGACAAATGTTTTTTTTCAAACCTGACCCCCCTGAGCAACGTGGTATATACCAGTGTTTCTCAACCTTGGCAACTTGAAGACGTCTGGACTTCAACTCCCAGAATTCCCCAGCCAGCGAATGCTGGCTGGGGAATTCTGGGAGTTGAAGTCCAGACGTCTTCAAGTTGCCAAGGTTGAGAAACACTGGTATATACAGCACAATGAAGTGAGCCATGTGCAGATCTATAGCAATAGCAATAGCAGTTAGACTTATATACCGCTTCATAGGGCTTTCAGCCCTCTCTAAGTGGTTTACAGAGTTAGCATATCGCCCCCACAGTCTGGGTCCTCATTTCACCCACCTCGGAAGGATGGAAGGCTGAGTCAACCCTGAGCCGGTGAGATTTGAACAGCCGAACTGCAGAACTGCAGTCAGCTGAAATAGCCTGCAGTGCTGCATTTAACCACTGCGCCACCTCGGCTCCTACATTGGGGAAACAAAACAGCCACTTCACAAACA
This sequence comes from Thamnophis sirtalis, assembly GCF_051295495.1. Lineage (NCBI taxonomy): Eukaryota > Metazoa > Chordata > Lepidosauria > Squamata > Natricidae > Thamnophis > Thamnophis sirtalis. The sequence goes on from NW_028261387.1 coordinate 92,726,024, forward strand.
CATGGCACAACATAGGAGAACAAACCCATCAGGACTAGATTCAGCAGTCCATCTGCATTTAGAAGACAAAGGCCACTCTCTTTTTTTTTTTTTTTTTTCGAACTTGTTTTATTCTATAGCAAACACATGTTCAACTTAACAAGTGTCCTTTTGCATGCAAGACCAAAAATAAGAATACACTAGGAAAATAAGACACAGTAATGCCAATGCTGTGAAGAAGAGTAGCAAGTCCAGCAAACAGAGAAAGATTCATAGGTAACTGTTGTGGCCCAGCAGGAGCCGTTGGAGCTGCAAACAGACTCCGACAGCGAGGGGCCCTATGATAGCAATAGCAATAGCAATAGCAGGTAGACTTATATGCCGCTTCATAGGGCTTTCAGCCCTCTCTAAGCGGTTTACAGAGTCAGCATATTGCCCCCAACAACAATCCGGGTCCTCATTTTACCCACCTCGGAAGGATGGAAGGCTGAGTCAACCCTGAGCCGGTGAGATTTGAACCGCCGAACTGCAGAACTGCAGTCAGCTGAAGTAGCCTGCAGTGCTGCATTTAACCACTGCGCCACCTTGGCTCCTCCATGAGTTGGCTCTGGAAGATGTGGAGGACCCTAGACAAGGTTCAGACTCCGAGCAGGGACCAGAGAGGCTGGTTGGCCACCAGGAGGCGCCTGAGGCATGGAGCAGCGGTGAAAGCCAAAGGGAGTTGGTCCCTGACGTCAGGCCCTGGAGCAGTGGGGAGGAGCTAAGTAGCAGAAGTGTGCGCAAATAGCTTTTTATAGTCTGGAGAGGAGCCTAATGACCACCAGCTGAGCGCAATTAGCTTCTGTCAGAACCTGCTAGATTTCACCTCTGGTCTAGGGCCCTCTTGCTTGAGCAGGGGGTTAGACTAGATCAGGCATCCTCAAACTACAGCCCGTGGGCCAGATACAGCCCGCCAATGACTTTGGACCAATCACCCAAAGACTGTGAGTTCTAGTCCCGCCTTACATGTGAAAACTGACTGGGTGACTTTGGACCAATCACCCAAAGACTGTGAGTTCTAGTCCCGCCCTACACATGAAAACTGATTGGGTGACTTTGGCCCAATCATCCAAAGACTGAGTTCTAGTCCTGCTTTAGGCATGAAAGCTGGCTGGGTGACTTTGGACCAATCACTCAAAGACTGTGAGTTCTAGTCCCGCCTTACACATGAAAACTGATTGGGTGACTTTGGCCCAATCATCCAAAGACTGAGTTCTAGTCCTGCTTTAGGCATGAAAGCTGGCTGGGTGACTTTGGACCAATCACTCAAAGACTGTGAGTTCTAGTCCCGCCCTACACATGAAAACTGATTGGGTGACTTTGGCCCAATCATCCAAAGACTGAGTTCTAGTCCTGCTTTAGGCATGAAAGCTAGCTGGGTGACTTTGGCCCAATCACCCAAAGACTCTGAGTTCTAGTCCTGCCTTACACATGAAAACTGACTGGGTGACTTTGGACCAATCACCCAAAGACTGTGAGTTCTAGTCCCGCCCTACACATGAAAACTGACTGGGTGACTTTGGACCAATCACCCAAAGACTGTGAGTTCTAGTCCCGCCTTAGGCATGAAAGCTGGCTGGGTGACTTCAGTCAAATACCGGGAGACTGTGAGTTCTAGTCCCCGCTTAGGCAAGGAAGCCGATTGAGTGACTTTGGGCCGGTCCCTCTTTCCCTCAGCCCAACCCACCTCACAAGGTTGTTGTGGGGGAAATAGGAGGAGAAAAAGTACGTTATCTGCCTTGAGTTATTTGTGAAAACCACAAAGGCAGGGGAAATAAAATACACAAAAACAGATGGGAATGAAAGCAGCCCTGAACTACATATTTGCCCCTGAGAAACCAAAATGGAGTTTTGGGATCAAACCAAAATGGAATCCCTTCACTGTTGAGCCTGACCAGCAATCATATGTTTGTCTTTCTCCCCCCCCCCCTCTTCTCCAGCAACCCCTGAGGAGCAGTGGCAGCGGATAATCAACGAGAAGGGAGAGGTCTCTTGCCCGACCTGTGGCATGATCAGCCGGAAGACAGTCTTGGGTCTCAAGAAGCACATGGAAGTCTGCCAAAAAGTAAGAGGGGCGCGCGCCCTGCCCGTTATCAAATGGCGAGAAAGGAAAGCCACTTCGGAATGCTTTGAAAGGGCTGACTCTGGCCCAAGGCCACCTTTCGCCCAGTTCCTTCGCGATAAAGGAGGATTTGCTCCTGGACCCTTGAGTCTGAATTCCAGGCCCCTGGAACCCTGGCATCACAATTGATGGGTCATGGCAGTTTCATATACAAATAGTATTTTGACTTACAACGGGATGGGATGGGACGGAATAGAAAAAGAAACAGAATAGAAAATATGGAATGGAGTAGAATAGAAAATATATAGAATAGAAAATATAGAATAGAATAGAAATATAGAATAGAATAGAAATATAGAATAGAATAGAAATATAGAATACAAATATAAAATAGAATAGAAAATATAGATTAGAAAATATAGATTAGAATAGAAAATATAGATTAGAATAGAAAATATAGAATAGAAAATATAGAATAGAATAGAAAATATAGAATAGAATAGAAAATATAGAATAGAATAGAAAATATAGAATAGAATAGAAAATATAGAATAGAATAGAAATACAGAATAGAATAGAAATATAGAATAGAATAGAAAATATAGATTAAAAAATATAGATTAGAATAGAAAATATAGATTAGAATAGAAAATATAGAATAGAATAGAAAATATAGAATAGAATAGAAAATATAGAATAGAATAGAAATACAGAATAGAATAGAATAGAAAATATAGAATAGAATAGAAAATATAGAATAGAATAGAAAATATAGAATAGAATAGAAATACAGAATAGAATAGAATAGAAAATATAGAATAGAATAGAAAATACAGAATAGAATAGAAAATATAGAATTGAATAGAAAATATAGAATAGAATAGAAAATACAGAATAGAATAGAAAATATAGAATTGAATAGAAAATATAGAATAGAAAACAAAATATGGAATAAAATAGAATAGAAAATATAGAATAGAATAGAAAATATAGAATAGAATAGAATAGAAAATATAGAGTAGAATACAACAGAATAGAATAGAAAATATAGAATAGAAAAGAAAATATGGAATAGAATAGAAAATATGGAATAGAATAGAATAACAGTGGGAAGGGACCTTGGAGGTCTTCTAGTCCAACCCCCTGCTTAGGCAGGAAACCCTATACCATTTTAGACAAATGGCTTTCCAATCTCTTCTTACAAACTTCCAGTTTTGGAGCATTCACAACTTCTCCACTGGTTACAACAGTTCACTTAGTGCCTGTTCAAAGTTACAACAGCACTGAAAAAAGTAACATGTTCATTTTTCACACACCGTTGCAGCATCCTCATGGTCACGTGATCAAAATTCGCCCGCCTGGTATCTGGCTCGTATTTGCGAGGGTCACAGTGTCCCAGGGTCAAGTGATCCCCTTTTGCAACCTTCCGACAAGCAAAGTCAGTAGGGAAGCCAGATTCACTTAACAACCATGAGACTAACAATGGCGGTGATTCACATAACAGCCGTGGCAAGTTGTAAAGTGAGGCAAATTCGCTTAACAACTGTCTCACTTTGCAACAAGGTCTATGTATAGGTAGGCTTCAACTTATGACCGCAATAGGGACCAGAAAATTCATTGTTTGATCCCACGACCATCGGGATGCTACAATGACTGGTTGTAAGTCACTTTTTTCAATATAGTCACAACTTTGAACAAACAAATGACTGTAAGTCAAGGACTACCTGTATCGGTTGTGCTGAAGAAAGATGATTCAGGCAATTCCATGGAGGTTAAATCCAATCAATATTAAATTTCCCCTCTATTTTCTCGCCCTATTTAAATGTGGTCTTGTGGCCGACCTGATTTACGACGGTTGCAACATACAACTGTCATGGGCAGGCTCCATTATGGTCATATGCCGAGGAGGGCCTGTACACATTTGCAGCATCTGGTTTTGGTTTGTTTTATCAATTGCATTTACCCTCTGTGGGTGTATTTATTTTATTTTGCAGGGATCATAAAACTGGGTACTTGAGAGACCGCCTGCTGCCAATTACCTCCAAAGACCCATTAGATCACACAGAGCAGGCCTCCTCCGGGTTCCGTCTACCAGCCAATGTCATCTGGCTACTACCCGGAGGAGGGCCTTCTCTGTGGCGGCTCCGGCCCTTTGGAACGAACTCCCCGCAGAGATTCAGACCCTCACCTCTCTCCAGGCCTTCCGAAAAGCCGTTAAAACCTAGCTGTGTCAGCAGGCCTGGGGTTGATGAGTTCCCCTCCCCTCTTGAATCGTGTGGCTGTTGGCTGTTTTTAAATGCCCTGTATTTTGTAGTTTTTGTGTTTTTCCCTTCCCCTTCTTGGGTTTGTGCGCCGCCCTGAGTCCCGCCGGGAATAGGGCGGCATATAAATAAAATGAAACTCAAACTCAAACTATTACCATTTTGAGCAACTCTGAATCTCTCTCTCTATAAAATTGGCTGCGTGTATGTGTGTGTGTTCCAGCATAACTTTGGAACGCCTTGAGCAATTTCAACCAAACCTGGTACACGGATGACTTACTTTCTGGAGACAAATACTGTGGGGTCAAGACACCCTTAACACCCCTCGGGGTGTGTGTTCTGTTAAGATACTGCCTGTTGTGCCTTAAAATAGCTTCTACTGTACTGCCGTACAGGCTTCTACTGTACAGTGCAGTGGAATTGCCAATGGTAACGGCTTCACAGTACTCCACAAGGGGGCTCCCTCTGGTTAGAGAGAAAATCCAACCTTAGAAATTATGTTTGGTCCAGACATTTTCCCCCTATAAATAAATACCCGGGCAACACCGGGTTATCGGCTAATAGTTGGGTTAAAAATGTGCAAGAGGATAAGCAAAAAATAGACGCACAACATAATCACTTATCCCACACAATTAGTGCTAAATGTCATTTGATGCAAGGGAAATCGTATTCACTGTAGATCTCTTTGTCTGAAATATATGTCTTTTTCTCCTTTGTTTTAGCTGCAGGATGCCTTGAAATGCCAGCACTGTAAAAAACAGTTCAAGTCAAAAGCAGGGCTGAATTATCACACAATGGCAGAGCACATGAACAAGGTACGGCCCTTCTGCGTGTAGATCCGTGACCAACGTAGATTTTGCATGTGGAGGGCGGGACAAGAAGTAATGGGTAGAAACTCAACAGAGGGAGACCCAACCTTAATTATTTGAATTGCTCTTCTTTGCATTTTGTTTCCAAAGTCGAGGATTACCTGTACAGTTGATATGAGTGGTTAATTTCCCCCCCCTGATTTCTTTTTTTTTTCTAGACTGCTCCTGTGGAAGCTGCTGTCCCTCTCGGGGAGCTAGGAGACAGGGAAAGGCTGAGGAAAATGCTAAAGCAGATGGGGAAACTCAAGTGTCCGAATGAGGTATTGATTTTGCTGTCTGCTAGGATGTCCGTAACAAGGTCACCTGTACCAGTAGACGAGAATATTTGTAGCCCGGGGACGAACTGTGGGGTCCTTGGTGCCCTCTGAGCTTGGTTCTTTTCTTGCAGACCTTTCATTACCCAACTAGGTAACATCCTCAGGGCTAGAGGGAAGCAGGGTTTGTGGAGTGGTAGATGAAGACTATATTTGTATAGCCGGAATATTTGTAGCCCGGGGATGAACTGTGGGGTCCTTGGTGCTCTCTGACCTTGGTTTTCCTGTAGAAGTTTCACTACCCAACTAGGTTAATAGCATCGGACTAGAAGAGAGGGAGGGAGGGAAGAGGAGGAGAACTGTGGGGTCCTTGGTGCTCTCTGAGCTCGGTTCTTTTCTTGCAGACGTTTCATTACCCAACTAGGTAATATCTTCAGGGCTAGAAGGGAAGCAGGGTTTGTGGAGTGGAAGAGGAACAGGAGGACTATACTTGATGCTGATTTTCCTGTAGATCTTTCATTACCAAACTACGTTAATATCATCAGAGCTAGAAGAAAGGGAGGGAGGAGGAGAAAGGGGGGAGGAGGAGGAGGAGGAGGAGGAGGGAGGAGGAGGAGGAGGAGGAGGAGGAGGAGGAGGAATAATAATAATGTGAGGTCCTTGGTGCTCTTTGAGTTTGGTGGCTTTCCTGCAGGCATTTCATTGCCCAACTGGGTAACATTATCAGTGCTGAAAGGGAGTGGGGTATGCAGGGAGAGGAGGAGGAAGAGGAAAAGGAGGAGGAGGAGGAAGAAGAAGAAGAAGATTGTGGGGTCCTTGGTGATCTCTGAGCTTGGTTCTTTCTTGCAGACATTTCATAACCCAACTGGATAACATCATCAGTGCTAGAAGAGAGTGGGGTGTGCAGGGAGGAGGAAGAGGAAGATTATGGGGTCCCTGGTGCTCTCTGAGCTTGGTTCTTTTCTTGCAGACGTTTCATTACCCAACTAGGTAACATCCTCAGGACTAGAGGGAAGCGGGGTTTGTGGAGTGGAAGAGGAGGAGGAGGACTATAGGGTCCTTGGTGCTCTCTGAGCTTGGTGGCTTTCCTGCAGACATTTCATTACCTAATTGGGTAACATCATCAGTGCTAAAAGGGAGTGGAGTGTGCAGGGAGGGGGAGGAGGAAAAGGAGGAGGAGGAGGAGGAGGAGGAGGAAGAGGAAGATTGTGGGGTCCTTGGTGCCCTCTGAGCTCGGTTCTTTTCTTGCAGACATTTCATGACCCAACTGGGTAACGTCATCAGTGCTAGAAGGGTGTGAGGTTTGCAGCTGTTCTTATGTCTTTTGTTTCTTACAATCTTTTAATACCATTAGGTTGTTTTAAAGGGTTGCCCCCCCCCAGTACCTTGAAAATCCTTCATTGCTGACCTCTGACCTGCAGCCTCTTTCTCTTATTTTTCTTCAGGGCTGCGTGGCCACCTTCTCCAGTCTCATGGGGTACCAGTACCACCAGAAGCGATGCGGGAAGCAGCCCTCGGAGCTGGAGAAGCCGGTCTTCACCTGCCCCCACTGTGGGAAGGCCTACAAGTCCAAAGCTGGGCATGACTACCACATCCGCTCCGAGCATCCGGCCACGGTGAGACCCTGACACCCACCCACTCCTCCTCTCGCCCGGTTTCCTTGTCATCAACTGTGTTTGTATTTAAAAAGCATTCAGAGGAGGAGATAATAAGGAAGATACTAGTCCGTGCAGAAATGGAGCCCTTTCTGAAGGGACGCGAGGCGTTGCCCTGTCAGCTCCAGTTAGCAGCTAGTTGGTGTTAGAATAGTTTGAGGATTGAAGGCCACGTAGCTGGAAATCACTGCCCTTCACCGAGGCCTACAAGTTCCCTCTTCTCCTTTGAAGAGGGGAAAAAAGCAATCAAAAGCCCTTAATTGCCACCATTTCTTAATTTGTTTCCTTCCTTCCTTCCTCCCTTCTTCTCCTTCACCTTTTCCGTCTCCATCTGCCTTCCTACCCCTCCTTCCCTTCCATCTGCTACTCCTCCTTCTCCTCTTTTCATTTCATTCTCCATTTCCTTCTTCTCTGTCTTCATCTTTCTCTGTTGTCTCCATCCCATCCTTCCCTCCCTCTCTTCCTTCCTCCCTTTCTTCCTTCTCTTCCTCCCCCCTTCATCCTCCCTTTTCCTTCTCCTTATCTGTCTCCATTTCTTTCCTTCCTTCCTCCTTTCCTTCCTTCTCCTTCTTATCTGTCTCCATTTCTTTCCTTCCTTTTCTTCCTACCCCTTCCTTCTCCCTTTTCCTTCTCCTTATACATCTCCATTTCTTTCCTTCTTTCCGTCCTTCTCCTTCTCCTTATATGTCTCAATTTCTTTCCTTCCTTCCTTCCCTTCCTGTCTCCATTTCTCTGTCTGTCTCCATTTCTCTCTGTTTCACTTTGTGCCCATTCCCTCCTTCCCTTCCTTCTGTTTCTCTCCCCTCTCCTTCTCCTTATATGTCTCCATTTCTTTCCTTCCTTCCTTCCTTTCTTCCTTGTCTCCATTTCTCTCTGTGTGCCCATTTCTCTTTGTGCCCATTCCCTCCCTCCCTTCCTTCTGTTCCTCTCCCCTTCATTCTCCCTTCTCCTTATCTGTCTCCATTTCTTTCCTTCCTTCCTCCTTTCCTTCCTTCTCCTTCTCCTTATCTGTCTCCATTTCTTTCCTTCCTTCTCTTCCTACCCCTTCCTTCTCCCTTTCCCTTCTCCTTATACATCTCAATTTCTTTCCTTCTTTCCTTCCTTCTCCTCCTTATATGTCTCAATTTCTTTCCTTCCTTCCTTCCCTCCCTGTCTCCATTTCTCTGTCTGTCTCCATTTCTCTCTGTTTCACTTTGTGCCCATTCCCTCCTTCCCTTCCTTCTGTTCCTCTCCCCCTCTCCTTCTCCTTATACGTCTCAATTTCTTTCCTTCCTTCCTTCCTTGTCTCCATTTCTCTCTGTGTGCCCATTTCTCTTTGTGCCCATTCCCTCCCTCCCTTCCTTCTGTTCCTCTCCCCTTCATTCTCCCTTCTCCCTCTCCTTATCTGTCTCCATTTCTTTCCTTCCTTCTCTTTCTACCCCTTCCTTCTCCCTTTTCCTTCTCCTTATACATCTCAATTTCTTTCCTTCTTTCCTTCCTTCTCCTTCTCCTTATGTCTCAATTTCTTTCCTTCCTTCCTTCCCTCCCTGTCTCCATTTCTATGTCTGTCT
>NW_028261387.1:92734892-92792673 GCF_051295495.1 Thamnophis sirtalis
CTATAAGACGCACCCAGATTTTCACCCTCTTTTTTGGGGGGGAAAGGTGCGTCTTATACTTCTGAAAATTACGGTAAGTCCAAACAGAGGTCTGACTAGATAGGTAGTCCTCGACTACAACTGAGCCCCAAATTTCTGTGGCTAAGCGAGACAATTGTTAAGTGAGTTTTCCTCCTTTTCCCGACTTCCCTTGCCACCGTTGTTAAGCGAATCACTGCAGTTGTTAAGTTAGTGACACGGTTGTGAAGTGAGTCTGGCTTCCCCATTGACTTTGCTTGTCAGGAGGGATCACGTGTCCCCGGGGCATTGCAACCGTCATAAATGTGAGCCGGTTGCCAAGCGTCTGAATTTTGCAGCAGGCTGAAACGGTCGTCACTATGAAAAACAGTCATAAGTCACTTTTTCCCCCAGTGCTGTTGTAACATCAAACATTTTTCGGTGATGAAACATCTGCAAGAAAACCACCAAGCTCAGAGAGCACCAAGGACCCCCCAATCCTCTTCCTGCTCCCCTTCCTCCTCCTCCTCTCCACAAACACCCTTCCCTTCTAGCACTGATGATGTTACCTAGTTGGGTAATGAAACATCGGCAGGAAAACCACCAATCTCACAGTGCGCCAAGGAGCCACAGTCCTCCCCTCCGTAACCCCACTCTCTTCTAGCACTGATGATGTTACATAGTTTGGTAATGAGACCCCACTGGCTCCTCCTCCTCCTCTTCTTCCTCTTCCCCTCCTCCTCCTCTCCGCAAATCTGACTCCTAGCACTGATATTACCTAGTTGGGTAATGAAATGTCAGCAAGAAAACAACCAAGCTCAGAGGGCATCAAGGACCACCCCCCAATCCTCCTTCTCCTCCTCCTCCTCCTCCTCCTCCTCCTCCTCCTCCTCCTCCTCCTCCTCCTCCTCCTCCTCCTCTTCCTCCTCCTCCTCCTTTCTGCAAATCTCACTCCTTCTAGCACTGATGATATTACCTAGTTGGGTAATAAAATATCTTCAGGAAAACCACCAAGCTCACAGAGTGCCAAGGAGCCACAGTCCTCCCCTCCGTCACCCCACTCTCTTCTAGCACTGATGATGTTACATAGTTTGGTAATGAGACCCCACAGACTCCTTCTCCCCCCACCCCCACTCCTCCTCCTTTCTGCAAATCTCACTCCTTCTAGCACTGATATTACCTAGTTGGGTAATGAAATGTCAGCAAGAAAACAACCAAGCTCAGAGGGCATCAAGGACCACCCCCCAATCATCATCATCATCATCATCCTCCTCCTCCTCCTCCTCCTCCTCCTCCTCCTCCTCCTTTCTGCAAATCTCACTCCTTCTAGCACTGATGATGTTACCTAGTTGGATAATAAAATATCTGCAGGAAAACCACCAAGTTCATAGTGCGCCAAGGAGCCACAGTCATCCCCTCCGTCACCCCACTCTCTTCTAGCACTGATGATGTTACATAGTTTGGTAATGAGACCCCACGGACTCCTTCTCCCCCCCGCTCCACTCCTCCTCCTCCTTTCTGCAATCTCACTCCTTCTAGCACTGATATTACCTAGTTGGGTAATGAAATGTCAGCAAGAAAACAACCAAGCTCAGAGGGCATCAAGGACCACCCCCCAATCATCATCCTCCTCCTCCTCCTCCTCCTCCTCCTCCTCCTCCTCCTCCTCCTCCTCCTCCTCCTCCTCCTCCTCCTTTCTGCAAATCTCACTCCTTCTAGCACTGATGATGTTACCTACTTGGGTAATAAAATATCTGCAGGAAAACCACCAAACTCACAGTGCGCCAAGGAGCCACAGTCCTCCCCTCCGTCACCCCACTCTCTTCTATCACTGATGATGTTACATAGTTTGGTAATGAGACCCCACTGGCTCCTCCTCCTCCTCTTCTTCCTCTTCCTCCCCCTCCTCCTCCTCCTCTCCGCAAACCTCACTCCCTTCTGGCACTGATGCTGTTAGCTCCTTGGGTAATGAAACATCTGCAGGAAAACCATCAAGATCAGAGCGAGCCCCAGGAACCTTTCAGGTCAACCCTGAGCTACAAAATATTCTCCTTTTATTGGTACTTTTGGCTGCAGCTTGTAGGAGGGACGCTTTGGGGGGCGGGGGGGGGGGGCGAGGAGGATTCCCCGGTTCCCCACTCAGCCTCTCTCTCTTTTCTCTCCCAGTGCTGTGCAGCCATTTACTGCAGTGTGTCCGGCTTAAAAGCCCACCTGGCCAACTGTAATAAGGTAAAGGAACTCCATAGTCAATCTCGCTCTTCGAATTGCTAATTTCTTTTCTGGTATGCGAAGGCTGGCCTGCCGAATCCTCCGCAGACTGTAGGAGAAATACCTCCCGAGGCCTGCTAGGCCCAAAACGGGGCGCGGAGGGGGTCACACACATGCGTGGGGAGGTTGTGTGCATGTGCGGGGGGCTGGGGGGAGCACAGGGGGGTTGTGCACACATGCAGGGGGCGGGGCACATTGCATTATGGGTGCGGGCACATGCACATGCGCTGTGGTGCATGTACGCACGATTTTGGCACGCAAAGAGGAAAAGATTAGTCCTCACTGCCCTGCATCATTGTCCGATCTCTTCTTAAAAACCTCCAGTGTTGGAGCGTTCACAGCTTCTGGAGGCAAGTCGTTCCCCTGGTTAATTGACTGTCAAGGAATTTCTCCTTAGTTTCAGGTTGGTTCTGCCAAATTAAACACGGCCGGTCTTTCGTTTACAGGGAGGCCATTCGGTGGGCAAATATCATTGTCTTCTGTGTCAGAAGGAGTTTAGCTCAGAAAGTGGGGTCAAATACCACATCATCAAGACACACTCAGAGGTAAGTATCTTCTCGTTGGCTGCAAAGTTACTTCTAGCGGCTAAAGCACCAGGCTGGAAAGCAGGAGACGGTGAGTTCTAGTCCTGCCTTAATCAGGAATGGTGGCTGGGTGACTTTGGACCAACCACCAGGAGATAGTGAGTTCTAGTACCATATTAGGCATCGATGACAGCTGCGTGACTTTGGGCCAATCACCAGGACTCTGTGAGTTCTATTCCCGCCTTAGGCACAAAAGCCAGCTAGGTGACTTTGGGCCAATGAACAGGAGACCGTGAGTTCTATTCCCCGCCTTAGGCACGGAAGCCAACTGGATGGCTTTGGGCCAATCTCTCCCTCTTAGCTCACCATGGAGATGCTGCAGCATAAGTGTGAAAAACTTATCCTAAGTAACTTTTGTCTGGGCCGTTCTAACTTTGAATAGTCGAAGTTACAGTGAACGGCTGTAAGTCGACAACCGCTTGTATTGTACAACGTGTGGTGGGTTTCAAACATTTTTCGAACCTACTCGGTGGGTGTGGCCTCCTTTGTGGGAGTGGCTTGCCAGCCATGTGACCTGGTGGGAGTGGCTTGCCGGCCATGTGTTTTCTTTCTTTCTTTCTTTCTTTCTTTCTTTCTTTCTTTCTTTCTTTCTTTCTTTCTTTCTTTCTTTCTTTCTTTCTTCCCCCCCTCTCTTTCCTTCCTTTTGTCTCTCTCTCCCTTTTTCCTTTTTTTCTTGCATCTCTCACTTTTTCTTTCTTTTTTCTTTTTTTCTTTTTTCTTCCTTTCTTTTCTCTTTTTGTGTGTGTGTGTGTGTGTCAGTGGTGGTTTCAAAAATTTTTGGAACCTCTTCTATAGGTGTGGCCTGCTTTTTGGTTGAACCTCTTCTAACCGGTTCAGTAGATTTGACGAACCGGTTCTACTGAACTGGTACGAACTGGTAGGAACCCACCTCTGTTGTACAAACACAATTTAAGCCAGCTTTGTGGGAATGCAGGCGACTGTCAGGGTTGCAAGCAAGACCCCTAACGAAAGAAGACTCCAAGGCTTGACTTTCCTCAAATTTTATTATTTATTATGTATTTATTATTCCATTTATTTTTCTATGCCTCCCAGTCACACGGCTCCAGGCCCTGCAGGGCAAGCTGTCCTTGCCTCTCTGAGAAAGGGAATGTTATTTAGACTATATGTCTCCCATACGCCACATCATCCCCACCTCCCGCTTTCCCATGGCACTCAGCGTGGCCCAATGCAAAAGACGTACCCACCAATCTTTCTTTTGCTCCCCGAAACGCAGAACTGGTTCCACACCTCGACCGATTCTTCGAAGAAAAAGAAAAGTAAAGAACAGAGATCGCCCAGCAACGAGGAACGAAAGACTAGTCCCGACGGCAAGAAGCGAGGCCGGAAACCGAAGGAGAGGCCTTCCGAATTTTTCCCGAAAGACACAGAAAGCCTCCTGGGAAATATTAACCATAAGAAAGCCACGGGGGGTCTTGGCCGGTGGCAAACTGCATCCTGGATGAAAAAGATAGAGGTAACAATCCCTTCCACGCCCCGAAATTCGGGGCTAATAAAATGCCAGAAAAATAAGCCGAGGGGGTCAGGAAAAAAAAAATATTCAAAAAAAATAATAATAATAGTCCCTCTTTAAAGATTAGTTTACAGAGTGATGGGTGAGCAGGATGCTCCTTCGTTGGCGAGCCCCTCCCGTTCCGCTCAATCCTTCCTTTTTTTTAAGAAAACAAAAAAAAAGTGACAAAACCACTTTAAGACGTTGGAAACAAAACATTGGATTTTATTTTTTCGGAGACGGACTCGACCTTCCGGCGCGATTCTTCCATCCGAAAACCCCGCCTGGATTGTACATAATGCCCGCCTGCTTGGGCAGACCACGTCCACGGATCGGTTGGGTACCACGGCGAAAGGCGGGGTAGCGGGTGGGGGGGGATGCTGTTTCTTCGGAAGAGACGCTGCAGGAGGAGGAAAGAGCGAAGTGCAATAGGGAAACCACGCGAAGCGTTTTCTCTCTGTTTTTTTTTTGTGGATTGCTTTTCCCGTAGCGGTCGTGTGTTTAGGGGAAAACGGAGCGTGTTTGGGAGTCCCGCGAACGACAACAAATATTGTGGTTGTGGTTGCAAACCCAGCTTACTTTTTTATAATTTTGATAGGAAATGGCGTTTTAAAAAAAAAAGAATTATCTGAGATTGTTTGACAATGAACCATTGGCGGGGGAGGGGGGGTTGGGTTTATGATGAGGATGATGCTGGTGAATTTTGAATTTTTGGTCTATTTGTTTTCATGGTCCAACCAGGTCCAACCAAAAAGACTGATGCCCCCCCCGCTTGTAATTTGGATAACAAAAACGCTGGAAAGATTGAAAAGTTTAGGGGAAACCAATATTGGAGAAAGGAACTTTTGGCAAAGAGATGTTTGGGGATGTTTTCTTAAAGAAAGAGGATTAATTGTGGGAAATTTAGGGCCTTTCCATGAAACTCTTTATTATAAGCAGATATTTGTGAGGGGGAAAATGCCCTTAAAAATATCCCAAGGAGAAAAGTCGGTCTAATGAATGAATGAATTAATCTCAATTTTATTTTCCCGTAGTGCAGAAGTGCCAACCTTAGTAATTTTAAGATCTCTGGACTTCAACTCCCAGAATTCCATGGCTGGCTGAGGAATTCTGGGAGTTGACGTCCAGCCATGCTGGCTGAGGAATTCTGGGAGTTGAAGTCCACAGGGCTTAAGTTGCCAAATTTGGACACACACACACACACACATACCCTGCTGTAGTCCTTGGAAACGCAGGGATGTGGGATGGTGGAGTTTGTTATAAGTTGCTGAGATGTATATTACATTAATGCAATGTCCTGGATCCTCACTGTCAGTTAAGGCCTAGCATTTAATTCAAAGCCAGGGATGGGTGAATTTACGCAATTGGACATTTCGCTGTATTTTTCATTTGTGTAAATCTGTCCGAATCCTTAAAGCTGAGATTTCCCCCCCCCCTCTCCTCCCCTTCGAGTTTGCACTAAAATCGGTATGCACTTGAGTGGACATTTCTCCGAACATAAACCTTTTGCATTTTTCCTAGCATCCTTCCGTTGTTGCAGTTATGAGGAGTGCGTCTTTGTACATTATTTCAGGAATGTCGTTGTTATTGTGTAGTCTTCTCCCGTAAAAAAAAAGAGAGAGAAAAAACAACAACAACGAACTGCTTGGAAAAGTTTGGGAACCTGTGACTTTCAAATGAGAATAAAAATTTCAGTTCTCATATTTATTCCAAATATGCAAAATTTGCAAAGGGGGCACTTAAATGCCCTCTCTTTAATTTGATCTACCTTTCACACATACTCTCTGACTTCAAAATGTAGACATAGGAATTTCTAGAAAAAAAAGCTGGCTGGCATTTCTCGGAAAGTCTTTCTCTCTGCTATTTTTTCCTAAAGCATGAAATTTTAGCTCCCCAAGACATTTACCTGCAAGTCTCAAAGTAGCAAGAGTCTTATATTTGAGCTGGATAAAATGGAAGAATTTTCCTCCAAGCAAAACCACAGCTTGACTATAAAATGCCGGTAATTAATTACAGATAGTCCTCGACTTATGACCACAAGGAAGCCCAAAATTTCTCTGGTTAAGTGAGCCCATTTGTTAAATGAGCTTTGCCCCATTTTACGGCCTTTCTTGCCACCGTTGTTAAGCGAATCACTGCAGCTGATAAGTTAGTCCCGCGGTTGTTAAGTGAATCTGGCATCCCTATTGTCAGAAGGTCGCAAAAGGGGATCACATGACATGACCTTGGGACATAGCAACAGTCACAAGTCCGTGTCAGTTGCCAACCGTCCGAATTTCGATCTCGCGATCCCAGGGATGCGGCAACGGTTATTAAGTGTGAAAGTCTGTCAGAAGGTCGCAAAAGCTGCCCAGGAGACTTCAACTGTCATAAATATGAAACTGTTGCTAATCATCCAGATTTTGATCACGTGACCAGGGAGAGGCTGCTACCGTCGTAAGTGTGAAAAACGGTCATGAGTTACTTTTTTCAGTGCTGTTGTAACTTTGAACGGTCACTCAGTGAACTGTTGTAAGTCGAAGACTATCTGTCATTGGGACTGGCAACTGCGTTACTAAACAACACAGTTATAAAGGGTGATGCCGTGCAAATGCCCTGTCTTCAGTTGCCGTTGTTAAGTGAATCCCATGTAGTCATATTACCGTCGTCCCATGGTTACCTGATCACCATTTTCAATTTCCTGCCGGCTTCCCCATTGACTTTGCAAAGTGCTGTGATGTCATAATTAGGCGCCGATTACCAAATGCTTGATTCACGAAACAGTGGAAACCCTCGTTCAGTGCTGTTGTCGTTTCAAATGATCATTGAACAGATGGTTGTTAACCAAGAATTTACCCAAGTATTCCAATTGGAGCACGACAAACCACGTCCTTTCTGGACAATTTACTCCCGCAAATCAACCATTTTTCAATAATATTTCTTTTTTTTTCATTTCATCTTGTTTTCTAGATAAAACTGCCCTCCTTTTTCCAATTTTTTCAACCCTAGTATCCTGCCCAGAAACCATCCGTATTGGGCAGGATCTAAAAACTAAATAAATAAATGTACACCAGCCAATGCTGGGAACTTTGGATCATATAAAAAGAAATACATGAGGAAATTTAAAAAAAAATGGGGGGGGGGGGAACAGAATATTTAGCCCTTACTTCACAAATCTTTGCAAAGCCATTCCTGTCCCTATAGCAATAGCAATAGCACTTAGACTTATAAATCGCTTCACAGTGCTTTTACAACTCTCTCTAAGCGGTTTACAGAGTCAGCCTCTTGCCCCCCAATAATCTGGGGTCCTGATTTTACCCACCTCAGAAGGATGGAAGGCTGAGTCAACCATGAGCCTGGTGTGATTCAATCTGCCAAATTGCAGTCAGCTGGCAGTCAGCAGAAGTAGCCTGCAGTACTGCATCTAACCACTGCGCCACCGTGGCTCATAGCAATAGCACTTAGACTTATATACCACTTCACAGCGCTTTTACAGCCTTTACAGAGTCAGCCTGTTGCCTCCAAGAATCTGGGTCCTCATTTGACCAACCTTGAAGGATGGCTGAGTCAACTTTGAGCCGGTCAGGATCGAACTCCTGGCAATGGGCAGAGTCAGCCTGCAATACTGCTTTCTAACTACTGCACCATTCTTAGTTGTTATAAGCACTTGGCCTTTCTATCATGTGAATCTCCATATGGTAGCATCACTCCCCCTAGTAAGGGCTTTAGAATAATTTTGGTGTGCTCTACACAACTGTTTTAGGTGGCAGGGCTATGCAGCTATGCTTGGATTTAGTCTTCAAGAAGGGATTTAAGATGCGCTAGAACGCAAATATAGCATCGGTCATTAGGAGATGAAAGGCTAAAACATGAAGAATGATTGCAGGATTTGAGTATGTCTAGTTAAATTAAATGAAGGACTACATGATAGCAGTCTTCCAATACTTGAGGGGCTGCCCCAAAGAAGAGGGGGTCAACTTATTCTCCAAAGCACATGAAGGCAGAGGAAGGACAAGAAGCAATGGATGGAAACTAATCAAGGAGAGAAGCAATCTAGAACTAAGGAGAAATTTCCCGACAGAATAATTAACTTGCCCTCCAGAACGTGTGGGTGCTCCAACACTGGAGATTTTTAAGAAGAGATTGGACAACCATTTGTCTGAAATGGTTTGCGTTTTCTGCTTGAGCAGGGGGTTGGGCTAGAAGACCTCCCAGGTCCCTTCCAACTCTTTGTTAATTCTGTTATTTTGTCTCCTACCCTTGAAAGCGGCTGCGTCTTTTCCTCGCTTAGGGCAGCAACTAACCCAGGAAATGAAGCGGCTGATTTAAAAGGTTGGAACGGATGCTACGTTTACTCTCCCATCCCTTGAACTCTGAAGCGCTATTTTGAATCCTAGATTTTGAAGAGGTAAATTTTTTGCAAACGTTTTTGCACTCTGTAAGCCTCCCAAATCCTCTGCACGCCTCCCAAATCCTCTGCACGCCTTGTTTGTTTTTTGTTTTTGTTTTTTTTTGTGAAAAACAGGGCATGCAGAGAGTTTGAGAAGCCTGCAAAGTGCTGTTGGGGGGGAGGGCGCAAAAAATGAGCCAAAAATGGCCTGTTTTTTCGCTCATTTCTGCCCTCTCCAGCCCCCAGGAGCACTCCAGAAGCCTCCTAAAGGCTATGCATGGCCATTTAGGTGAAGGAGGCGGGGCTTCCGGGGGGGGGGGATGCTGTATTCAGTGTATAAGACGCACCCAGGTTTCCACCCCCTTTTTGGGGTGGAAAAGGTGCATCTTATACTCCGAAAAATACGGTACCTACCATAACCAGGGTTAACTTCTGGGTAGCTCTTAGCGAGAGGTTGTGGCATGCCTTGACTTCTTCTGCCAAAAGTTATTGAAGGAATATAAACGTCCCAATCTGGTCATTGAATGGAAAAGTTTGTGGCGTCCACAAATCATTTGGAATCTGGCAGTATACCTCTTTAATAAGAAAATCATTCAATAAACTGGTTCAGTTTAGCTGGGATGGCAAATGCATGCTGGCTAGGAATTCTGAAAGTTGCTATCCAAATACGTCTGCGAGATGGGGAGCTTTATAAATTGAATAAATAGATAAAATACATTTTAAGGATGCTGGGCTGGGAGAAGCAAAGGAAGAGAAAATAGGTGTTTTACTGGCCGAGAACGAATCTTGCATCTCCCACCCTTTTGATCTTTGCCGTCCATCCCATGTCACCTCAGGGTTGGTTTCATAGTTTGTGGAGCCCTTAGTGCTCTCTGAGCTTGGTTATTTTCTTGCACACATCTCATAACCCAACTAGGGAACAGCATCAGTGCTGGAAGGGATGGGGTTTATACACAAATGGCTTGATTTGTGTTGCGTTCTTGGTGTTTCTTGATTCGGCTGTTGTTCGTTGTTAGGTTGTCTGTCTGAGTGGATAAGTAAGCAACAGCCTAATCAAGGTTCGCATCAAGAATACTCCCACCAACGTGCCGCTCATATATAAAAATAAGACCACACCCCATTCGCTTCTAGCACTGATGATGTTACCTAGTTGGGTCATGAAACGTCGGCGAGAAAACCACCCAGCTCAAGAGGGCCCCACAGTTCAGCCCTGAGCTACAAATACAGGTGGCCCTCAACTTACGGCCCTCAACCTACAGCCCCAACTGAGGCCAAAATTCATGTCGCTAAGTGAGAAATGTGTTAAGTGAGTTTCGTCCCATTTTACGACTTTGCTTGCCACTTTTGTGAAGCGAATCCCTGCAGCGGTTAAGCTGTTGTTAAGGGAAGCTGGCTTTCGCCAGAAGGTCACAAAAGGTGACCCGGGACACTGCAACCGTCATAACTGTGAGCCAGTCATCAAGCCCCTGACCTTTTGAGCTAAGCTAGCGACACCGTTGTTAAGTGAATATGGATTCCCCCCATTGACTTTGCTGACTAGGAGGGCACAAAAACGGATCACATGACTCCAGGATACACTGCAGGCCGTCATAAATACGAACCACTTGCCAAGCGCCTGAATTTTGACCACAGGACCACAGTCGTAACTGTGAGAAGAGGTCCTAAGTCCCTTTTTTCAGTCCTGTTGGAACTTTGAACGGTCACTAAATGAACTGTTGCAAGTCGAGGACCCCCTGTGTTGGTTTGAGTATTTGTACACGTGAAGTGCTGGCTTTGTATACAGCCCTCCTTCAAATGACCTTCAATGAAATTTAGCCATATAGACTGTGGGTCAGAGCCATAAGCGCATTTTCCAGCCAACACTGTGTGCGCGCCGAGCAAACGGTGCTGAAACTTCTCTGGTGCAAAGAAGTCTCGGTGCGAGTATCTTCTGCTTGTGGGGTTCATGTCGGTCGTAAGCCAAAAACAGCTGGCCAAAAAGCCCCTCTGGAAGACCACCCTGGCCAGATTCTTTTAAGGGAAAGCAAGATGGCTGTCCCGAGCGGCAGGCTCGTCCTGAGTTTTGATCCCTGCAGATCAGTGGTGAAATTCATTTTTTTTTTACTACCGGTTCTGTGGGAGTGACATGGTGGGCGTGGCAGGGGAAGGATACTGCAAAATCTCCATCCTCTCCTCACTCCTAGGGGAAGGATCCTGCAAAATCCCCATTCCCTCATCACTCCTGGGGAAAGATACTGCAAAATCCCCATTCCTTCCCCACTCCTGGGGAAGGATACTGCAAAATCCCCATTCCTTCCTCACTCCTGGGAAAGGATACTGCAAAATCCCCATTCCCTCCCCACTCCTGGCGGAATGATACTGCAAAATCCCCATTCCCTCCTCACTCCTAGGGAAGGATACTGCAAAATCCTCATTCCCTCCTCACTCCTGGGGAAGGATACTGCAAAATCCTCATTCCCTCCTCACTCCTAGGGGAAGGATACTGCAAAATCCCCATTCCCTCCCCACTCCTAGGGGAAGGATACTGCAAAATCCCCATTCCCTCCTCACTCCTGGCGGAAGGATACTGCAAAATCCCCATTCCCTCCTCACTCCTAGGGAAGGATACTGCAAAATCCCCATTCCTTCCCCACTCCTGGGGAAGGATACTGCAAAATCCTCATTCCCTCCTCACTCCTAGGGGAAGGATACTGCAAAATCCCCATTCCCTCCCCACTCGTAGGGGAAGGATACTGCAAAATCCCCATTCCCTCCTCACTCCAAGGGAAGGATACTGCAAAATCCCCATTCCCTCCCCACTCCTAGGGGAAGGATACTGCAAAATCCGCATTCCCTCTCCACTCCTGGGGGAAGGATACTGCAAAATCCCCATTCCTGAGGAAGGATACTGCAAAATCCCCATTCCCTCCCCACTCCTAGGGGAAGGATACTGCAAAATCCCCATTCCCTCCCCACTCCTAGGGGAAGGATACTGCAAAATCCCCATTCCCTCCTCACTCCAAGGGAAGGATACTGCAAAATCCCCCATTCCCTCCCCACTCCTGGGGGAAGGATACTGCAAAATCCCCATTCCCTCCTCACTCCTGGGGAAGGATACTGCAAAATCCCCATTCCTTCCCCACTCCTGGGGAAGGATACTGCAAAATCCTCATTCCCTCCTCACTCCTAGGGGAAGGATACTGCAAAATCCCCATTCCCTCCCCACTCCTAGGGGAAGGATACTGCAAAATCCCCATTCCCTCCCCACTCCTGGGGAAGGATACTGCAAAATCCCCATTCCCTCCTCACTCCTAGGGAAGGATACTGCAAAATCCCCATTTCTGGGGAAGGATACTGCAAAATCCTCATTCCCTCCTCACTCCTGGGGAAGGATACTGCAAAATCTCCATTCCCTCCCCACTCCAGGGGAAGGATACTGCAAAATCCCCTGCTGCAGATGTTCCCATGTCAAAAATCGACCTCTGGTGATGACCGGCTTTCACTAACAGGAGCTTCCGTAGTTATGATACCACTGCACTTTTTTTTAAAGAGCCAGTCTTAGGCCACAGTGTGGCTTCCCTCTGAAAGAGGGGTCTCCAACTTTGAATACTTTTAAGACTTATGTCAGGGTTCCGAGTAACATACCCATAGCAAACGAAACCAAGAGGCAGGCCATTGCCTCAAAGAATAGGTTTATTGGATATGTCACATCGCAAGGGTGTCAAGGCCCGGGAGCCGGATACATCCCGCAGGGTGCTTAGATCCGACCCGCGGGGCTGCCTTGGAAATAGCAAAGAACCGGCCCGCAATATCTCTGCCAGCAAAAATGAAGCTCGAGGGGGGGGGTCATGTACGGCCCTCCCGTGCACCGTTTTCGCTGGCAGAGGGTTGCAGGAGGCCATTGCCACTGAAAATGGAGCCTGTTTTCACTGGCAGAGCGCTAGACGCCTGGTACATGAGTGACATTGAGCTGGCCACGCCCACCCCCCCCCTCTCCGAGGTCAAACGCAGCTCTGCTGGTGCCCTCAATGAAATCAGGTTTGACACCCCTGTCATATTGGCACAGGCAGGTGAAAACCGACTCTGAATATTCCCGCGATTTTCACCTAATTAAAAGTAAAAGTTTGTCACTTTCTGAAAACCATCAGTCACGTGGTCCAATCAGGTTACTGTCCAGTTGCTAGGTGACTCCAGACCAGGGACATGCAGTCAGGGGAGGCAGGGGAGGCAGAGCCTCACCACTGCCATCATGAAAAGAAAAGGAAAATGTAAAAGGAAAAAGACGAGAGCTGAGGTCAGGCTGAGCTAGTTGCTCCCAGAGTCAAGGTGGATGACTCTGCTTAGTGCTTAACTGTTTAAAAAAGCCTCTAAAAAGCGCCCTCTATAGGAGGAGACAGGAGAACGACGTGCCTCATCTAGTCTGACTTTAGGCGTTTTATGATCACTCAAACAGAGTTAAGCAAGGGTTAAAAGCCGAAAAATTCCTGACATAGATGAGGCACGTCGTTCTCCTGCCCCCTCCTGTAGAGGGCGCTTTTTTAGAGGCTTTTTTAAAACAGTTAAGCAGAGTCATCCACACGGTGACTCTGGCAGCAACTAGCTCAGCCTGACCTCAGCTCTTGCCTTTTTCCTTTTACATCTTTTTTTCTTTTCGTGATGGCAGGCAAGAGCAGAGTTGAAATCCTCTCTGAAACAGCTGGAAAAGTTACGTGTGGGTCGGAGGGAGGGGGAGGAATTCAAACTTCATCCTCCTGGTGCGGGGCTTTGGGCAAAGGCTGGAGGGAAGTGCTCTCCCTCCCCAAGTGTAGTTTGATTGCAGGCAGAGCCACATTGTCTTTTCAAACCTGTAATCAGTGAAGCTGGGCTGGATCCTTCTGGGGCTGGGGGAAAGTGTGTGTGCTCCAGTATGGCTCTTTGACTGGCTTCCTGCCTCCTCCTGTGGTCTCCCTGACTCCCTCCAATCCAACTTTGTGTGTGTGTGTGTTTGTGTTTGAGGGGGGGGGAGAGGGAGAAGAAAAAGAAAAAGAAAGAAGGAAACTTATTTCGCAAAGGGGAAAAACAAATGCTCTCGCTTTAAATCAGAACTGAGCATGCCTGGCTGTGGAATTCTGGGAGTTGAAGTCCACAAGTCTAAAAATATTTGTGTGTGTGCCTCACCAGCCATAAACCTCACCGCACGTCACTGATCCAGACCCCTCCTTCCAAGCACCTGCAGGATTGTCCTTGATTCCCACTGTTGTAAGTCGAGGACTATTGGTAATGGAATTTTTATGGAAAGGGATCTCGTTTTGTTCTTTGAAACTCAAGTAGTAGCAGGCAGTTCCACTGTTATCAGAGCCCAGAGGGGTTGTGAAGGTTTTGGTGTTGAATATGTTTGTGTCTTCTTTTTCCTCCTCAGCCCTCCCCTCTTCCCTTCATTCTCCTTTTCCTTTTCTTCCTCTGTTTCCATCTGCTTTCCCTTCCTACTCCACATCGTCCTCCTTCTCTCCCTTTCCTCCCTCCCTTTCTCCCATGCTTCTCCTCCCCCTCATACGGCTTTTTCTTCTTCGCCTCCTCTTCTTTTTTCCTCCCTCCCTCCCTCTTTCTTTCTTCTTTCTTTCTTTTTTCTTTCTTTTTTCCTTCCTTCCTCCCTCCCTCTCACCCTTCCCTCTTCCTCCCTCCCCCATTTCTTTTCCTTCCTTTTTCCTCCCTCCATCCCTCCATCCCTCTTTCTTTCTTTTTCTTTCTCCCTTTTTTACTTCCTCCCTCCCACCCTTCTCTCTTCCTTCCTCCCTCCCTTCCCCATTTCTTTCTTTCTCCTTCCTCTTTTTTCTTTCTTCTTTTGTTTTTCTTCTTTAATTCTTTCTTTTTTCTTTCTTTTTTCTTCTTTCTTTTTTCCTCCCTCCTCCCACCCTTCCCTCTTCCTTCCTCCCTCCCTTCCCCATTTCTTTCTTTCTCCTCCCTTTTTTTCTTCTTTTGTTTATCTTCTTTAATTCTTTCTTCTTTCTTTCCTTTTTCTTTCTTTTTTCTTTCTTTTTTCCTCGCTCCCACCCTTCCCTCTTCCTCCCTCCCTCCCCATTTATTTTCCTTCCTTTCTCCTCCCTCCATCCCTCTTTCTTTCTTTCTTTGTTCTTTCTTTCTTTTTTACTTTCTCCCTTCCTCCTACCTTTCCCTCTCCCTTCCTCCCTCCTTCCTTCTACCATTTCTTTCTTTTCCTTTCTTTCTCCTTTCTCTTTTTTCTTTTTTCTTTCTTCTTTAATTGTCTTCTTTGCTTTTTTCTTTCTTTCTCCTCCTTCCTTCCTTCCTTCCTTTCTTCCTTCCTTCCTTCCTTTTTCTTTCTTTCTTTCTTTCTTTCTTTCTTTCTTTCTTTCTTTCTTTCTTTCTTTCTTTCTTTCTTTCTTTCTTTCTTTCTTTCTTTCTTCCCGGGATGGATGTAAAGCAAATGTCTGAGAGAGGTCTTCTCTGAATCAAAGAAGAGGGAAGGGATGGATAGGAAGGTAGAGGACCTGCAAATTTATCGCTGTGCTGATAGTTAGTCAAAGGGCGAGAAAAGGAGGCAGAATTCTGGAGGCAAAATACGTCGAAGAACAGGATGTTTTCAACAAATAATTTGGGTTCAAACACCAGGTTCTGTGTCAGTCATATATGGGTTTTTGGTCATGATGGTTTCTACCAGGAAGGGCAGAGAAAAAATGTGGGCAGCAGGAGCCTTGCAAACTTCACA
Organism: Thamnophis sirtalis; assembly: GCF_051295495.1. Classification (NCBI taxonomy): domain Eukaryota; kingdom Metazoa; phylum Chordata; class Lepidosauria; order Squamata; family Natricidae; genus Thamnophis; species Thamnophis sirtalis. Next base: position 92,750,303 of record NW_028261387.1, read on the forward strand.
AAGGTTTACATTGATTGGCTAGAGTTGGATAGACCTCATTTGAATTTAACGGTGGAGTAGGGGGTTGGACTGGATGACCGCATGGGTCCCTTCTTCCTCATCCACACTAGTGATTCCTTATGATTCCTATGTGTATTTGACAGCTTTTATTTAGCAGCAACCAAGAGGCGCTCTGGTTTTCTGGCAGCCAAAGCGAGGCTGAAATTGTCCTTTGTGTTTTTTAAAGGTGGAAATAATTGCAGTCAATTATAATTTCTTTTCAAATGTTCCATATTATTTTAGTTTCCTGAATCATTAAAACGTCCCTGTTTTTCACTACGTGGCAAAGGGAAATGCTGACAAAGGCTTCTCTACGATTCTAGAAAGTTGCAAACACCGGGGATATTTCTGGCCCTCATTTTTTTTATTTTTTTTTATTTTTTGTTGTTGTTGCAACAACACCAAGCCATAACAACCCATCACGGGTCATTTTCTGCGTTTACTGCCTGTGGTTTGAATGATTCTTGAAAAAGCAAAAAAATTGTTCTTGTTCTGCAACACGCAGAGAGGAAGCAGGAAATCTTCATACAAAGGGAAGTGAAAGAATATTAAAATAAAATAAAACAGCCATTTCCTGATCCTTCAAAAAATGTAACCATTGGGAGAAATCGTCTACCTAACTTAACCCAAAATGCCTGGTCACCTTCACACAACACCAGTGGTGGGTTTCAAAAATTTTTAGAACCTCTTCTGTAGGTGTGGTCTGCTTTGTGGGAGTGGCTTGCTGGCCATGTGACTGGGTAGGAGTGGCTTACCAGCCATGTGACTGGGTGGGCGCGGCCAACTTGTAAAATGTGGTGAAACTCACTTAGCAACCAAAATGTTGGCTCAAAAGCTCTGGCATTTGAAGCACGCAAATCTTAAAACTGTCAAGTTACAAGACCCTCCCACCCCTAACCCTTTAGAAAAAAAACAACCCAGGGGTGTTCAAACTTGAGAGCTTTAAGACTTGTGGACTTCAACTCCCAGAATTCCTCTTCCAGTCATGTTGGCTCAGGAACTCTGGCATTGAAATATACAAGTCTTAAAGCTGTCAAGTTACAAGACCCTTGCACCCCTAACCCTTTAGAAAAAAAAAACCCCAGGGGTGTTCAAACTTGACAGCTTTAAGACTTGTGGACTTCAACTCCCAGAATTCCTCCTCTCGCTCTTCATCTTGATGATGTGTGGACGGGCGGTGGGGAGGGAACTGGAACCGGTTCTAAACGGCCCTGTAGATTTGTGGAACCTCTTCTATAGAAGAGCTTAGAACTGGCAGGAACCCACCCCTCCACAACACCCTTAGCCCAGGTCCATTCAGGACTTTATAACAGCAGATACTCAGTTTGCTAAACTTGGTTTGGGTTAACTTTGATGATAGTCCTCAACTTACAGCCATAACAGAACTTGGGATTTCTGTGGAAAGTCATGATGGCCGTAAGTCGAGGCACTTGTGTGACCCACTGGATTCCACCATCTCATTTGCGGTGATTAAGCAAACACGGCGGTTGTAAAGCGAATTCAGCAGTTGTAAAGCAAACTCGGTTTAAAATAGCAATAGCAGTTAGACTTATATACCGCTTCATAGGGCTTTCAGCCCTCTCTAAGCGGTTTACAGAGTCAGCATATCGCCCCCAACAACAATCCGGGTCCTCATTTTACCCACCTCGGAAGGATGGAAGGCTGAGTCAACCCTGAGCCGGTGAGATTTGAACCGCCGAGCTGCAGAACTAGCAGTCAGCTGAAGTGGCCTGCAGTACTGCACCCTAACCACTGCGCCACCTCGGCTCTAAAAGCGAATCCGTTCATTCCTATAGGCCTATTTCGCCAGAAGTCAGTGGGAAAAAAAGGCCAGAAACTCTCCCCCCACAAAACATTATAAATTATGTCCATGTTCCTATAGGTGTGGGGTTTGCTTCAGTCAAAACTTCTGAACCAGTCATAAGTACCTTTTAGGATGTCCCTTGTCTTGGCTGCTACGAAATAAAAAAAGGATGTGCAGAGAAGAGCAACGAAGATGATTAGGGGACTGGAGGCTAAAGTGGTTGCAGGAATTGGGTATATCTAGTTTAATGAAAAGAAGGACTAGGGGAGACATGATAGCAGTCTTCCAATATCTCAGGGGCGGCCACAAAGAAGAAGGATTCAAGCTATTCTCCAAAGCATCTGAGGACAGAACAAGAAGCAATGGGTGGAAACTAATCAAGGAGATAAGCAACCTAGAACTGAGGACAAATTTCCTAACAGTTAGAACAATGAATCAGGGGAACAACTTGCCTCCAGAAGTTGTAAATGCTCCAACACTGGAAGTTTTTAAGAAGAGTTTGTATATCCATTTGTCTGAAAATGGTACAGGGTCTCCTGTTTGAGCAGAGGGTTGGATTAACAGACCTCCAAGGCTCCTTCCAATTCTGTTATTCTAACTTTGAATTGTCACTAAACAACCGGTTGTGTAGTGAAGGGTTAGCTGTACATTTCCCCAGCATAGCTGACTGGGGAATTCTGGGCCCAGAAGTCCATAAGTCTTAGAGTTACCAAGTTTGGAGACCCTTGAACTAAAGCATAGAACGTCAAATAATAAGAGTTGGAAGGGACCTTGGAGGTCTTCTAGTCTAGCCTCAAGGAGGTGGTAATAAGATGTTCCCCTCTAAACATGTTGAATTACACTCTCATAATCCTTGTGCTGGTTGTAGAAGAATGACACCAAGTTAGAGAAACTTCACTCAGATATTCCAACACTGGAGGATTTTCAGAAGAGATTGCACAACTATTTGTCTAAAACCGTCTAGGGGTTGGACTAGAAGACCTCCAAGGTCCCTTCCAACTCTGTTGTCCTTCTGCTTCTTGAATGAGACAACTAGCAGATGCAGTTGTGTCTTGCTTTGTGCCCAAAATAACTATTACCCACCTCTTCAAGATGGAGATAAAGGCTGAAATACAATCATTTAGAAGAACGTGTCCAAGCGGATAATACCTTGGTAGCAATTGTGGTCGTGTGACTAATTTCCCTGAAATTTGGCTCTTCTCAAAGGTGCATGGCATATTCTCCAGAGGGTAATTTACGGATGTGTAGGGTACCATGGCAACTCCTGCCTCTTAAGGAGATGTGTAAGCATCTTTCTAGCAGCTGCCTGTGGAATTAACCTCTTGGATTGGGCCCTGTGTGACTTGTCCAAGGGAAAAAATATGCAGGTAATCCTTGACCACCATTGACCCCCAAAATTTCCGTTGCTAAGCGAGACAGCTGTTGAGGGGCTTTTGCCCCATTTTGCAACCTTTCTTGTCGCGGTTAGTTAAGCGGATCACTGCCATTGTTTAAGTAAGGAACAGGGTTGCAAAGCAAATCTGACACACCCCGTTTGATTTTGCTTTCCGCCTTACAGAATTCAAACCGAAATCATTTTCCCACGGGGAGATATTCGTCTAATTAATTCCTTTTTTTTTTAAAGTCCAATGGGAAGCTTGGTTCATTTGTAACTTTCCAAAAACCAATAAACCTTTTGCGGTTTATCCCGAAAGGATTATTGTTTTAAACCCTGAAGTTTGCATTTAAAACTGTTATGGGTTGAAGGAATCTCGCCTGTGCTGTAACACCTGTCAATCCAAAAACAATCAGTGAGCAATTTCCAAAAATGATCCGAAAAGGAAATAGGAAAACTTAAGTTTCTTTTTTTAAAGGCCCCAATCATTGTTTGAGCCAAAAAGATTTGCTATTCCTTTGTCTCTCAGAGCTTTAAAACTGCTGGGGGCTGCTGTTTTGTGAGGAATGGATGTCTGGAGCACTTGTGGGTGACCTCAAGTACTTTTCTTGTCCAGAGAGGAATTAGGAAGAGCTTGCTACTTGCTGTTTCTTCATTCTGCCTCCATCATCAGCTCTTCTTTTCATAGAGCCATTTTCAATTTACCAATTTTACCAGTGGTGAAAGGCAATTTTTTTTTACTACCGGTTCGGTGGGCATGGCAGGGGAAGGATACTGCAAAATCCCCCTTCCCTCCACACTCCTAAGGGAAGGATATTGCAAAATCCCCATTCCCTCCCTGTCAGCGTTCCAAATATCATGCGGAATTAAATCAGAGTCCAAGGCAGAGCTATCCTTAAAGTTCCAATTTAATAAGACAGACATGTTGGCAACAAACTGTGGAATCCCAAATCTAAAGCTTCCTGGGATACCACCCAGTTGAAAGTTCATGATCTTATCTCCACACCCATAAATCCATCACATGTTCCAATCTTCTTCCCCCACGCTGGCATTTCCACCCATCTAGTTCCGGTCAGATGAAGAGGTGCAGAGACAAAAGATGGCCTTGGGCTTCTAGAAAGGAATGACAACAACACATTCTACAATTCTACTCCTTACTATTCCCCCTCCCAATTAATGAAACAGCATAGGAAAATAATAGAGAGTGTGGCAGGCCAAAGATCCTGAAAAGGAATATGACTGCAGGGCTGACTCTCCCCACTCTGGGGCCAGCCAGAGGTGGTATTTGCCAGTTCTCCGAATTACTCAAAATTTCCACTACCGGTTCTCCAGAACCTGTCAGAACCTGCTGAATTTCACCCCTGAATTTTACCCTGCCTTCAGTTCTTCTCCATCTTCGGTTACCACTTCTTCCAAAATTAACTTAATACCCCTTTATAAATGCCTTGGAAAGGCCACACTTGGAATATTGCATCCGGTTTTGGTCACCACGATGTAAAAAAGATGTGGAGACTCTAGTGCAGAGAAGAGTAACAAAGATGATCAGGGGACTGTAGGATAAAACATACAAAGAACGTTTGCAGGAACTGGGTTTGTCTAGTTTAATGAAAAGAAGGACCAGGGGAGACATGATAGCAGTGTTCGAACATCTCAGGGGCTGCCCCATAGAAGAGGGAGTCAAAACTATTGTCCAAGGCACCTGAGGGCAGGACAAGAAGCAATGGGTGGAAACTAATCAAGGAGAGAAGCAATTCAGAACGGAGGAGAAATTTCCTGACAGAACAATTAATCTCTGGAGAAATTGCCTCCCGAAGTTGTAAACTGCTCCAACCCTTGAAGTCTTTAAGAAGATGTTGGATAACCATTTGTCTGAAGTGCTGTAGGGTTTCCTGCCTAAGCAGGAGGTTGGACTGGAAGACCTCCAAGGTCCCTTCCAACTCTGTTATTCTATTGACAATCTTACTGTGGTGTCCAACTTTATCCTATTTCTGTTTGGTTCATCATAATGTTGCGTGATGTGCCAAGTCCCAAGGGAAAAAGCTGCTTTGAGATCTCCAGTGAACACAAATACTTCCCTGAAACATTATATTTTCCTCCAGAGTCTCATAACTGCCTCGTGCGCAATTAAAGACAGTTCAGGCTGAAGGATTTGCAGGAGCAGCCGTCCTTTCTTGTTGCGTTGACTTGGGAATCCAAAACTGGCAGTTCAGACTATTGTACAAATCTGGAAAAAGTACGAATCACGAGCACATTTTATTATCTGGCATTGACGTGATTGTTTTATTTTTCTGAATTATTGGAAATGTCTGTTTCCGGAATGCCGTGGTCCTCCTCCTTTAGTCAACACAATTGAAAAAAGAATAGCTACATTATTTTTATCAGCTTGAGGTCAACCAATATGTCCATAATTTTATTCCTGCAGAAATAACTATTATTAAAACTTGTCGGCGAGGATGGATTTATTGCTGGTTAGGAATAAACACATGTCAGTGTTAAAATTCCTTTGAACGTGTCGCAAAGAGACGGATTTCCTTGTGTCTCCCATCACACTTGGCCCATATTCTATTCTATTTATTCTATTAAAACAGTAGTTGTGTAAAGACACACGTGGTTGTTCTTGGCTTATTAGAGCAAGTGCATTTGCACAACTGTTTTTTCCCAGTATGTGGTTGTGAGTCCCAGTCCTGTTAGTGAATTAATTTGCATGGTAATCATCAGTCAAGGTAGAGTTTTTTAAAAAAAAAATAGTATTGAGTTCTAGCTGAAACTTTAGAATGATCTATTTTTATAAGATGTTTCCAAAGCTCTATTTGAATTAAGCTCTTTAAATTTGAGTTGGAAATTGTAATGAGTAATTCGTCACATGGATTAACCTCCCTGTGACTCTCCAGCAGATGTTTATCATAAAACACACACACACACACACACACACACCCCTCATGCAGGCAAACATAAATGTGATGGAATGTAGTCTGAATTCCTAGGAGGGTGGGGCTGCATTCCAGAGGAGCAAGAGACAGTCAAGATAGTTTGTGTGAGAGAATGAAGGTGAAGATGGCGCCTCCCTAATAGTTCCCAGAGTAAATACTTTATGGGGATGTTAGCATGCTTTAGTTTGGCAAGATTCTGTCTATGGGTGAGATACCATAAAGAAATCTGCTAGCAAGAATCACATTGTGTCTTTCTTGATTGGGAGAGCCTCCTCCCTCCCTCCTTTCCTTCCTTCCTTCCCTTCCTTCCTTCTTCAGATCCCTAGGACGGAGGGGCTGCATTCCAGAGAAGCAAGAGACAGTTCAGTCCAGATAGTTTGTGTGAGAGAATGAAGGTGAAGGTGGCACCTCCCTAATAGTTCCCAGAGTAAATACTTTATGGGGATGCTTTAGTCCCCATAAAGTTAGTTAGCATGCTTTAGTTTGGCAAGATTCTGTCTATGGGTGAACAATAAAGAAATCTGCTAGGAAGAATCACATTGTGTCTTTCTTGATTTGGGGAGCATCGTCTCTCCCTTCCTTTCCTTCCTTCCTTCCTTCTTCGGATTCCCAGAAGGGAGAGACTGCGTTCCAGAGAATCAAGAGACAGTTCAGTCCAGATAATTTGTGTGAGAAAAAGAAGGTGAAGACGGTGCCTCCCTAATAGTTCCCAGAGTGCATACTTTATGGGGATGTTAGCATATTTTAGTTTGGCAAGATTCTGTCCATGGGTGAGGAACAATAAAGAAATCTGCTAGGGAAAATCACATTGTGTCTTTCTTGATTTTGGAAGCTTCCTCCCTTCTTCCCTCCCTCCCTCCCTCCCTCCCTCCCTCCCTCCCTTCCTTCCTTCCTTCCTTCCCTGGATTCCCAGAAGAGAGAGATTGCATTCCAGAGAAGCGAGAGACAGTTCAGTCCAGATAGTTTGTGTGATAGAAAGAAGGTGAAGATGGCACCTCCCTAATAGTTCCCAGAGTGCATACTTTATGGGGATGTTAGCATATTTTAGTTTGGCAAGATTCTGTCCATGGGTGAGGAACAATAAAGAAATCTGCTAGGGAAAATCACATTGTGTCTTTCTTGATTTTGGAAGCGCCCTCCTTTCCTTCCCTCCTTCCCTTCCTTCCTTCCTTCCTTCCTTCCTTCCTTCCTTCCTTCCTTCCTTCCTTCCCTTCCTTCCTTCCCTGGATTCCCAGAAGAGAGAGATTGCATTCCAGAGAAGCGAGAGACAACTCAGTCCAAATAGTTTGTGTGAGAGAAAGAAGGTGAAGATGGCGCCTCCCTAATAGTTCCCAGAGTACATGCCTGATGGGGTGGTAGCATACTTTAGTTTGGCAAGATTCTGTCTAGAAACAATAAAGAAATCTGAAGAAACACAACGTGTCTTTCTTGGTTTTTGGAGCCTTACCATAAACAGGTCTAAAAGCCAAGTTTCTTCAGGTTACAACCGTAACTGCTCACTTTTTATTCTGACATTTCAACGTCTAATACTACGGAAACATCCTTTAGTGAATGATGGAAATCTCTTCTTGTATCTATGTGAACGTTTTAAGGTATTTTGACAATCAGCTTCTCTATGGAACTGGGGTGGATCTTGGGAATCTAGTTGGGCAACCCTGATTTTGGGTGGAATTAGGTGACTTTCAGCCAAATTCTTCCCAGAGTTGGCGTGTCTGTAGGGTAGAAATCCGTTTGGGCATTCTGTATGAAAGCGTAAGTTTCTTGCGTCAATCAAACTCAACGGGTTGAGTTTGGTTCTCGCAACACACACACACACACACACCAGCGGTGGGATTCATTTGCCTTCCCTACCAGTTTGCAAATGTGAGCGTGCGCGCTCGATTCACTCACACACGGTGCGTCTGCCTTCTGTGCATACACGGTGCTCGCGCATTACGTCAGGGAGGTTGAGTGTGGAGTCTCCCGCAGCAGCCGCTACAGGTTCTCCCGAACCGGAGAGAATCAGCTGAGTATCACCTCCGACACGCACAGGCTTTGAGTTGGGGAAGCACTAAGCCAGTGTTTCTCAACCTTGGCAACTTGAAGATGTCCGGACTTCAACTCCCAGAATTCCCCAGCCAGCATTCGCTGGCTGGGGAATTCTGGGAGTTGAAGTCCGGACATCTTCAAGTTGTCAAGGTTGAGAAACACTGCACTAAGCGAAATCTTACAGTCTCCGCCTCCTTCGTGGGACAAAGTCAGGTGGGAAGGCAGAGGATGGCACCAAGGTTTGCCTTTTAAGTACCACTGGGTAACGACTCAAGGCGGAGAAGCGAATTCCCGTATCCCTGTAGGTTTCTCCGGCTCTGATCCACATGTCACTTCTGGGATGTTCTTAATTCAGGGGGTGTCACGCTCGATTTCGTTGAGGGCCGCATCAGGGCGGGCGGGATGGATGGAGTGGGCGCGGCCAGCTTGACGTCACCCGTGTCAGGGGCACTGAGGTGGCCCGAGCGATGCGCCAGAGAAAACGGGCTCTGTTTCCGGCTGCGACGACCTCCTGCAAGCCTTTGAGTTTCACACCCCTGTTCTAATGGTTCTGATGAGGAACTCAAAGCTTGGGATCAGATAAGGGCGAGGGGTGCTTGTAAGAGAGTGAGAAGGTGCTGGGGGGGATGAGGGGAGAGGATATCATAGTTCAACAGGATTTGGGTTTTGGTACAAGAACATTTATTTAAACCTGCCTGGCCAGGGTGTTGTAGAAGTCCCTCAATATTGATTCATAAACATGTCGGCTATTTTCCTTCTTCCCTGCTTGCCTTATCAAGATCGGCATTCCCTCCCTCCTTCCTTCCTTCCTTCATTCCTCCCTCCCTGCCATTTCCTTCTTTTCCTTTCTTTTCCCTTCCTTTCCTTTCTCCCTCCCTCATCAGTCTTCCTTCGTCTCCTAATTCCTGCTTCCTTCCTTCCTTCCGTCCGTCCTTCCTTCCTTCCTTCCTTCCTTCCTTCCTTCCTTCCTTCCTTCCTAAAATCATTCTTTCTTCCTTCCTTTTTCTTCATCAATAACTTCCTACCTCCTTCCTTCCTTCCCTCCTCACTTCTCCCTGCCTTCCTCCCTCCCTTCCTATGTTGGATAACGATTTGTCTGAAGTGGTGTAAGGTTTCCTGCCTAAGCAGGGGGTTGGACTAGAAGACCACCAAGTTCCCTTCCAACTCTGTTATTCTATATCAAAGGTAGTCAACCTGGTCCCTACCGCCCACTAGTGGGCATTCCAGCTTTCATGGTGGGCGGTAGGGGCTTGCTGTAACTCTGCTTTATAAATTTTATAGTTACTTCCCTACTTTACAAATCACCAATTTCTGTGGAACCGGTGGGCGGTTAGAAAATTTTACTACTAACAGAGATACAAAAGTGGGTGGTAGGTATAAAAAGGTTGACTACCCCTGTTCTATATTCATCTTTCTTTCCTTCCTTCCTTCCTTCCTTCCTTCCTTCCTTCCTTCCTTCCTTCCTTCCTTCCTCCTTCTTTCCTTCTCCTTTCTTCATCAATATCTCCTTCCCTCCCTCCTTTCCACGTGATATTGATTCCAGGGCATCTCCAAATATCTTGTCTGTTTCTCCCCAATTAATGGATAAGTGTATTTTAGAATTTTTTTAAAAAAAGAATGATTTTCAATCTATCACTTGTAATCATATAAATAAATATATATATATATATAAATATAAATATATATTAAGAAGTGTTTATTTGCAAAAAAAAGAGAGTGAGAGAGAGTGAGAGAGAAAGAGAAAAAAATGTTTTAAATGTAAACTATCTTATAAACTCCTGATTTGTGATGATCTGTCTTTTTTGGTAATCATTGGGGAAAAAAAATTCTCCGCTAGAGTACTGTAATAAATAAATATTAATATCAGCACCACTGAAACCCTTGATGGGACAAATGTACTGTACTGTATGTATTAAAAAAAAAGAAAAAAGAAAAACCCACAGCTGTATCAAATAAATGTTTATTGACTTTTTTGTACTTCGGCCTGAGTGTCTTTTCTGGAAAAACAGGGATTGAATAATAACCGGTTTTTAAAAATTCTTGATATGTTCAAATCACTACAGTCTCTCAAGCAGAAATGAGACAATCTACTGTCTGTTTAATCATGATTTATCAAATGAAAAAATCATGTAAAGTAGTAGTACTGCTTTATAAAACCTTATTAAGATCACATCTGGAATAGTGCACCTAGTTTTGGTCACCACATTACAAAAAAGATGTTGAGACTTTGGGAAAAGTGCAGAGAAGAGCAACTGAGATGATTAAAGGCCTGGAGACTAAAACATATGAAGAACGGTTGCAAGAACTGGGTATGACCAGTCTTGGGAAGAGAAGGACTAGGAGGGGTGACAAGAGTGCAGTATTCTAGTATTTGAGGGGCTGCCACAAAGAAGTGGCGGGTCAAATGATTTTCCAAAGCACCTGAAGGCAGGACAAGAAACAATGGATGGAAACTAATCAAGGAGAGAAGCAACTAAATGTACAGGTGTAGAATAGGTGGTATCTGACTCAATAGCAGTAACTGTGATGGGGATCTTGGAGTCCTAGTGGACAACCATTTAAATAGGAGCCAGCCGTGTGCAGCAGCTGCCAAAAAAGCCAACACAGTTCTAGGCTGCATCAACAGAGGGAGAGAATCAAGATCACATCAAGTGTTAATACCACTTTATAAGGCCTTGGTAAGGCCACACTTGGAATCCTGCATTCAGATTTGGTCTCCACGATGTAGAAAAGATGTGGAGACTCTAGAAAGAGTGCAGAGAAGAGCAACAAAGAGGATTAGGGGACTGGAGACTAAAACATATGAAGAATGGTTGCAGGAACTGGGAATGTATAGTTTAATGAAAAGAAGGACTAGGGGAGACATGATAGCAGTCTTCCAATATCTCAGGGGTTGCCACAAAGAAGAGGGAGTCAAACTATTCTCCGAGGCACCTGAGGGCAGGACAAGAAGCAATGGGTGGAAACTAATCAAGGTGAGAAGCAACTTAGAACTGAGGGGAAATTTCCTGATAGTTAGAACAATTAATCGGTGGAACAGAAGTTGCCTCCAGAAGTTGTGAATGCCCCAACACTGGAAGTCTTTAAGAAGATGTTGGACAGCCATTTGTCTGGAATGGTATAGGGTTTCCTGCCTAGGCAGGGGGTTGGACTAGAAGACCTCCAAGGTCCCTTCCAACTCTGCTATGTATTTGTTTTAATAGATCCTGCAATCCTGACCCCTTAATTTGACAGGCAGCTGTCTTTAAAAAGTCCCTTATTTTGATCCCAATGCTATTAATGGCTCCCTCGGACAGCTGCCCTGGCATGCCAGGAAGACACTTGCCAACAAGAAGGCAGTCTCCTTCAGCTCTGCAACTTGCGTGAAACACTTGTGGTTTACAGGGACAGATTTTCACCATCTGTTCAGCTTGCTATGCCAGTTGGTGCCAGCTTGATAACTGGCAGCTGGGTGGAGGGGGCAACCTTCTTGTTTCCCGCAATCAAGATCAGGAAATCTCTCTTCCTTTGTTTTTCTAGGAGTTTCGATCCCCAGAATTCATTAGCTCAGCTTTGAATCACGACAGGCTGTAGTCACACAGGTAGAGAGAGGTTAAAGGTGGCGCAGTGGTTAAATGCAGCACTGCAGGCTACTTCAGCTGACTGCAGTTCTGCAGTTCGGCTGTTCAAATCTCACAGGCTCAGGGTTGACTCAGCCTTCCATCCTTCCGAGGTGGGTAAAATGAGGAACCAGATTGTTGTTGGGGGCAATATGCTGACTCTGTAAACCGCTTAGAGAGGGCTGAAAGCCCTATGAAGCGGTATATATAAGTCTAACTGCTATAAAGACTCTGGTTTGCCTTTAAAATAAAATAAAAAAGCAGCTAAGGGGCTTACTAGTCCCTTTAATCCTGTGATTGAAAGTGGAAGGATCCAATGAATACAGCATGGATACAGAGAATCAACAGCATTGTGAGTTCTAGTCCCACCTTAGTCATGAAAGCCAGCTGGGTGACTTTGGGCCAATCACCAGGAGACGGTGAATTCTAGTCCTGCCTTTAGCACGAAAGGTGACTGGGAGATTTTAGGTCAATCACCAGGAGACAGTGAGTTCTAGTCCTGCCTTAGGCACGAAAGCTGGCTGGGTGACTATGGGCCAATCACCAGGGGACGGTGAGTTCTAGTCCTGCCCTTAGCACGAAAGGTGACTGGGAGATTTTAGGTCAATCACCAGGAGACGGTGAGTTCTAGTCCTGCCTTAGGCACGAAAGCCAGCTATGTGACTATGGGCCAATCACCAGGGGACAGTAAGTTCTAGTCCTCCCCTTAGCACAAACGGTGACTGGGAGATTTTAGGTCAATCACCAGGAGACGGTGAGTTCTAGTCCTGCCCTCGGCACGAAAGCCAGTTGGATGACTTTGGGCCAATCACCAGGAGACGGTGAGTTCTAGTCCTGCCCTCGGCACGAAAGGAGACTGGGAGATTTTTGGTCAATCACCAGGAGACGGTGAGTTCTAGTCCTGCCTTAGGCACAAAAGCCGGCTGGGTGACTATGGGCCAATCATCAGGAGACGGTGAGTTCTAGTTCATCCCTAGGCATGAAAGGTGACTGGGAGATTTTTGGTCAATCACCAGGAGACGGTGAGTTCTATTACTGCCTTAGGCACGAAAGCTGGCTGGGTGACTATAGGCCAATTACCAGGAGATGGTGAGTTCTAATCCTGCCTTAGGCATGAAAAAACAGCTGAATGAATTTGGGCCAATCATCAGGAGACAGTGAGTTCTAGTTCCACCTTAGGCGTGAAAAACAGCTGAGTGATTTTGGGCCAGTCTCTCTCTCTCTCTCTCTCTCTCAGCCCAACCCGCCTCACTGGGTCGTTGTGGGGAAACTAAAAGGAGGAAGGCATATCAAGTATGTTCTCCACTTTGAGTTATTTATAAAAACAATAAAATAAGATCAACAAATAAAATTAATTAAATCCTTTTGAGGGTCTCCTTTCTTTCCTTCTATTTACCTCTTTCTGGCCCAAATAATTGAAATTAGGTGAAAATGACCATTTTAAAAAGGAAAAAGCTTTCTGAGATGAAATAGGACTCCTACCCAGGTAGCTCATATCGCTCCCTTTTTCTGGGATGGGTTGCCCCCCCCCCAAACTCGCAATGTGCCAATCTAACCTCCCTGGGATTTCCTAGTGGTTAGGCTATTGTTTTGCGCGCCGAGCTTGGCCAATTTGATTGCCAAATTTCATCACCATTCGAGAAGACATCGTCGGTGCATTTTGAGTTGTGCTCTTCTGTCAGAATACAGGTCTTTATATACCTTTTTAAGACCTGTTTTCTGACAAGACGAGCACAACTCAAAATGCTCTGACGATGTCTTCTCGAATGGTGACGAACCTTTTGCAAGCTCAGAGCTCAAATCAACAGCCTAATTACCAACTGGAGCTACTAATATTCAAACACATTTCAATTTCCTAGTGGTCTCCCATCCAAGGACTAACCAGGCTCGAAACTTGCTTACTGTATTTTTTGGAGTATGGGACGCACCTTTCTCCCTCAAAAAAGAGGCTGAAAATCTGGGTGGGTCCTATACACTGAAGACAGCATTGCCTCCCAAAGCCCCACCCACTTCACCAAAATAGCTGTGCAGAGGCTGTAGAAGGCTTTCAGAGACCTCCTGGGGGCTGGGGAGGGCAGAAATGTGCGAAAAATGGGGTGTTTTTTGCTCCATTTTGCCCCCACAACCCCCAGGATAAAAAATGGGCCTGCTTTCTCAAAAAGCGGGCTGTTTTTTGCTCATTTGGGGGGTCACCCCCCAGGAGCACTCTGCAAGCCCCCTAAAGGCTATTCATGCCTTTTGGGGGGGGGGGAAACGGGCCCGTTTTCACGAAAAATGGGCCATTTTTGGGAGGTTTGCAGAGTGCAAAACCCCTTTTCTTTTTTAATTTGCCTCTTCAAAACCTTGGTGCGTCTTATACTCCGAAAAATATGGTAGCTATTGGAAATCAGCCACTGAAGCTTGATTAAGAGGAAGGGTTAATGTGGGACTTATTTTGCAGAAAGGCAAAGCAAATTACAGGAGGTTTGTTGATTTCAACTAATCTTTGTCACGTTGCCAATACAGGGAGACACAATTGTGGTACACCCCTATTTCCCCCGTCAAAACCAACAGAAACCAGCAAAAACAAGAAAGCCAAACTTTGCAAATTTGCAAGATTTGCATTTTAACTGGAAGGAAACACACCCTCTGCCTAAAAATGCACAAGGGGGGCTAAATTGCAAAACCTCACCCCTTTGGCTGATGTAATCTCTCTTCTTTTGACACTCTGCCGTTTTTTTTACTTACAGGTCCTCGACTTACAGGTCCTCGACTTATGACCACAAAGGACCCCAAAATTTCAGTTTTGGGATTTGAAGATTTGAGTCCCAAACAGAGGTCTGACTCCTATCTATAGGGGGTCCTTGACTACTCGAGTCCCAGTTTTCTGTTGCTACGCGAGACAGTTTTTTTAAAGTGCGTTTTGCCCCCTTTTACGACCTTTCTTGCCGCAGTTGTTAAGTGAATCACTGCAGTTGTTAAGTGAGTCACCTGATTGTGAAGTGAATCCGGCTTCCCCATTGACTTCGCTCGTCAAGTGGTCATAAAAGATGATTGCGCGACGCCGGGATGTTGCAGCAGCCGTAAGTCTGAATTTTGATGCTGCCTCCGTCATCTGGGGGTGCTGCAAAGGTCGTAACTGTGAGAAATGGTCCTAAGTCCCTTGTTTCAGTGCTATGTGTATCGTTGAATGGTCACTAAACAGACTGACGTAAGTCGAGGACTACCCGTAACGAGAGGCTAGCCGAGAACTATCTATATATTTAAGGCGAGGGTCAAAAATGGATATTCTAGGGGAAAGTGTTAGGGAAGCAGTGGCTTCATGGCTAAGACGCTGAGCTTGCCGATCAGAAAGGTCAGCAGTTCAGCGGTTCGAATCCCTAGCGCCACGTAACGGAGTGAGCTCCCATTAGTTGTCCCAGCTTCTGCCATCCTAGCAGTTCGAAAGCACGTAAACATGCAAGTAGAAAAAATAGGAACCACCTTTGGTGGGAAGGTAGCAGCGCTCCGTGCACCTTTGGGGTTAATCATGCCGGCCACATGACCACGGAGACGTCTTCGCACAGCGCTGGCTCTTCGGCTTTGAAACAGAGATGAGCAGCGCCCCCTAGAGTCAGGAACGACTAGCACAGATGTGCAAGGGGAACCTTTAGTCTAACCTAGTGTTTGTCTGTAAAATAAATGCTGGGGAACTTCCACACAATATGCCTGGAGTCCTTTTTTTTTAAGCTGTCAAGTTTTTAATTTATTTTTTGGGACACATATTTATTAACCAAGTGTGTTGTCTGGTGTTTTCTTCCTTTTACATCTTCCATTTATTTTACATCATCATTCTATTCCAACTCCAGCTCTATTATTCTCTTTTGATATTTTCCATTTTACACTTCGTTCCTTTCTAAATTATCAACAGCATCATTAATGGCTCCTTCAAAGTTAATCCAAATTATCATTCCCTATTTTGTCTATCAGTCTATATTTTACTCCCTAGCTGTTTTCCATTCCCAATATGCCTTGAACGGTCACTAAACAAACTGTTGTAAGTCGGGGACTATGTTTTACTCGCTTTCTTGGCCGTCCCAATCCCGCAAAAGCGAGACACGGTCGTTAAGCGGGTCGTTAAGAGGCAACGCCCTCCTTTCGCTTTCCTTTCCTTGGCGCCGACCCGCCTTCCCCAGCGAGGGCCCGCAAGACTACAACTCCCGTCAGGCCAGAGGCCGCGAAGCTCCTTGGGCCGCGTAGTCCACCGAGCCGCCTCTCCCCGCCGACCAGAAGGGCTTTTCTCTCCGCGGGAGGACTACGCGTCCCAGAATGCCGCGGGGCGGGACGCGGCTCCGCCCCTCTCTCGCTGCCTGGCTTCTCAACAGCTGATCGGAGCGACTATGGCTGCAGCTCTCGCCGCCGCCGAGCCAGGAGTGACCGACGGGGCGGGCAGAGGCGACCGAGGGGACGGCAGGTCAGGGGCTCCGCCGGGATGGAGGGGAGAGGGGCGGCGGGGAATGGGGTGGGGTGGAGGGAAGCTCCGAGGGGCTTCCACTGCGGGGTCTGGGTGCGAGATCTTCCCCCTTTTACGGGACGGGCGCGGCGCCTGTTGCTTGCTTGGCTTCCTCCGGGGCAATTATTTTTTTTTTTGGCGGGGGAGGAGGCTGCCACTCCGGCTTAGATTCCTCTTTTTAAAAAAGAATGTTTTAAAAGAAATCCAGAAAACGCCTTTGCTCGTGGGGCTAAGGCAGGTTGCAGGGTAGACTTCCCCTGGAGATGGAGGCTCTACCTCGGGGGAATGAAGGAGGAAAAGAAGAAAGCGGGGTGGGGATGGAGAGAGAGAGAGAGAGAGAAAAGAGGACAGGCTTGTAGAGACAGGTAAAAGCAAAAGCTGGTGTTTGTGTGAGAGAGAGAGAGGAAGAGAGAGAGAGATGAAGGGAGAGAGAAAGAGAGAGAGAGAAAGAGAGAGGGAGAAAGCTAGCGAGAGAGAGGGAGAGACAGAGAGAGAAAGAGAGATAGAGAGAGAAAGAGAGAGAGAGAGAGAGAAAGCAACAGAGAGAGGGGGAAAGAAAGAAACAGAGAGAAAGATAGAGAAAGCGAGAGAGAGAGAGAGAGGAAGGGAGAAAGAAAGAGAGAGAAAGAGAGGGAGAGAAAGAGAGAGGGAGAATGCGAGTGCGAGAGAGGAAGAGAGAAAGAGAGAGAGAGGGAAAGAAAGAGAGAAAGAGAGAGAAAGAAAGCAACAGGGAGAGGGAGAAAGAAAGAAACAGAGAGAAAGACAGAGAGAGAAAGAGAGAGAGAGAGAGAGGAAGGGAGAAAGAAAGAGAGAGAGAGAAAGAGAGGGAGAGAAAGAGAGAGGGAGAAAGTGAATGTGAGAGAGGAAGAGAGAAAGAGACAGAGAGAGAGAAAGAGAGAGAGAAAGAGAAAGCAACAGAGAGAGGGAGAAAGAAAGAGAGAGAGAAAGACAGAGAGAGAGAGATCAGCCTTAGAACGGAGCAAGGAGAAATCTCCTGACGGGTTGAGAACAGTTGAAGCCAGCGGAACAGCTGGCCACTAGAAGTTTGTGAGGGCTTGGATCCATCCCTAGAGGCATGATAGGCATGGGGCCACCGTTGTCAAGAATGTCTATATGGAGATGCTTAGGCATCCGGCTCAACGTTGTTCCAATGGGGCTTTTTGTCAAGAGGCAACTGGACTTTCTGGTTTTTTTTCATCCAAGAAGCTTCTTCAGCTCTGACTGGATGGTGGGGACTAGAAGGATTTATCCTCCTTGCAGACAGCTGGTCATTTGCATCCTTTTTAAACAGACGTTGAGGCCACTTGGAGCGAAGGCTGGCTGGGGAATTCTGGGAGTTGGAAGTCCAGACATCTTCAAGTGGCCAAGGTTGAGAAACACTGTTCTAGAGTCTCGACATCTTTTTTATAGTGTAGTGACCAAAACTGGATGTAGTAATCTAAGTGTGGTTTTACTAGGGCTTTTCTGTTCTGGGATTTTCTTGTTCCTCCTCCCCTCTTGTTCCTCTCCCCCCCCCCCCCCAAAGCCTCATAGCCATGGACGCGGGGGGGGGGGAGCAGTGAAATTGTGGTTTGGCGCCTGATGCAGCTGGCCTGGCTTTTCTTTAACAGCAAATCGGTGCGAGACAATAGAGGATTAAGATAGTTAATGCCTAGAGTTTGGCATGTTGTCTCTTGGGGGCTGGGGGGGGCTTGTCAATTCAGGCGTTTTGGGTACAAAGTCCAGAGGGGGCTGAGAGGTATGGAGTTCTTGTTCTTCATTCATTCGTTCATTCATTCATTCATTCATTCATTCATTCATTCAATTTCTTTATTAGATGTATTTATTGTTGTTGTTAGTTGCAAAGTCGTGTCCGACCCATCGCAATCCCATGGACCATGTTCCTCCAGGCCTTCCTGTCCTCTCCCATCCTCTGGAGTCCATTGAAGCTCACGCCAACTGCTTCGGTGACTCCATCCAGCCCCCTCCTTCTCTGCCGTCCCCTTCTTCTTCTTTTGCCCTCCGTCGTTCCCAGCATGAGGCTCTTCTCCAGGGAGTCCTTCCTTCTCATGAGGTGGCCAAAGTCTTTGAGTTTCCTCTTCGGGATCCGGCCTTCTAAAGAGCAGCCAGGGTGGATCTCCTCTAGGACTGACCGGTTGGATGGCCTTGCAGTCCAAGGGACACAATGCAGGAGTCTTCTCCAGCACCAGAGTTCAAAGGCCTCCATTCTTTGGTGCTCAGCCTTCCTTATGGTCCAACCTTCACAGCCATCCATTGCAACTGGGGAAATCACAGCCTTGACTATACGTACTTTTGTTGGCAGGGTTATGCCTCTGCTTTTTAGGATGCTGTCTAGACTTGCCATTTATTTATTAGGTTAATTGAAAGGTAGTCCTCAATTTATAACCAACCTGTGTTAATGACCGTTCGAAATGACAATGGCATTGAAAAATGTTACACGACCATTTTCACTCAATCGTTGCAGCCCATTCATTCATTCATTCAATCAATCAATTTCTTTATTAGATTTAATTATCAGATTAATTTACGGGTAATCCTTCATTTTGAACCATAGTGACCATTCAGAGTTACAGTGGCATTGAAAAAAGCAAATCTACGCTGATTCATTTAGCAACGGTGGCAAAATAAGTTGTAAAATGGGGCATAACTCAATTAACAACTGCCTTGTTTAGAAACGTAAATTTCGGGCTCCGTTGTTGTTGTCATACCTTGAGGACTACTTGTATATTTATTTTGTTCCGTTTTTGGGAAAGGAAAAAGGAGGTGTGAAGTTGTGGTTTTGAGTCAAATGCTTCCCTCCAACCACAACAGAAGGAAGGATTTGCGGTCACCTGCTCCAAATGTTTATATGACTCACTGAGCATTCAATTAGTTCGTTTTTTCTTTTTGTTTTAGTTTTCACAACACACACATCCATCAACCCACCAAGTGGCCTTTGTGCGAGGTGAAAAGTCAAAATGAAAAATTATTGAGCTTTTTCCATTGTTCATTTGTTTTACTAATTTGGAGCCAGTTATAGCTTTAATGGTTATGGTGCCAAGCTGGAAAGGAGGAGACAATGAATTCTAGTTCTGCCTTTGGCATGAAAGCCAACTGGGTGACTTTGGGCCAATCACCAGGAGATGGTGAATTCTAGTTCTGCCTTAGGCATAAAAGCCAACTGGGTGATTTTGGGCCAATCATCAGGAGACAGTGAATTCTAGTCCCACCTTAGGCATGAAAGCCAACTGGGTGACTTTGGGCCAATCACCAGGAGATGGTGAATTCTAGTCCCGCCTTAGGCATGAAAGCCAACTGGGTGACTTTGGGCCAATCACCAGGAGACGGTGAATTCTAGTCCCGCCTTAGGCATGAGAGCCAACTGGGTGACTTTGGGTCAATCACCAGGAGATGGTGAATTCTAGTCCCGCCTTAGGCATGAAAGCCAACTGGGTGACTTTGGGCCAATCACCAGGAGACGGTGAATTCTAGTCCTGCCTTAGGCATAAAAGCCAGCTGGGTGATTTTGGGCCAATCACCAGGAGATGGTGAATTCTAGTCCTGCCTTAGGCATGAAAGCCAACTGGGTGACTTTGAGCCAATCACCAGGAGACGGTGAATTCTAGACCCGTCTTAGGCATGAAACCCAACTGGGTGACTTTGAGCCAATCATCAGGAGACAGTGAGTTCTAGTCTTACTTTAGGCATGAAATTTTGAGTTCAAATGTGGGCGTAAGTCGGGAACTACCCATCTGTATTTATTGTTGTTATTCTTCTGCCTTTCTCACTCTTCCAAGTTTTGGGGGAATTTCCGTATCCTGCAAAATACAGTTTGAAATTCCGTTTTTACACCTTCCCCCACAGCCTTGATTTATGACCCTGCATTAGCTTAACACAAGTCCTGGCCTGCCATTGCTCGATGGAACAAAAGACATTTCTTTTCCACGAGTACAGAAGAACAGAGCAGGGAGAACAGGCGTGTTCACACCTCCTGGGAATAGACACACCAATTAAATTTCGGTCCATGCTGTATAAGTTCACAACGGGAAGCAAATTTTGACTTCTTGGCGATTGTAGCTAGTCCTGTATTTGCGAATACAATGAAGCCGAAAATTAATGTCTGGCTAAGGAAGACATTTGTCCAGCCCCCATTTTACGACTTTTCTTGCCGTGGATGTTAAGTGAATACTGCAGTGGTTAAGTGAATAACTAAATTGGGGATTAGTTTTAATAGAATAGGGTAGAATAGCAGGGTTGGAAGGGACCTTGGAGGTCTTCTAATCCAACCCCCTGCCTAGGCAGGAAACCCTATACCGTTTCAGCCAAATGGTTATCCAACATCCTCTTTAAAACTTCCGGTGTTGGGGCTTTCACAACTTCTGGAGGCAACTTCTGTTCCACTGATTAATTGTTCTCACTGTCAGGAAGTTTCTCCTCAGTTCTAAGTTGCTTCTCTCCTTGATTAGTTTCCACCCATTGCTTCTTGTTCTGCCCTCAGGTGCCTTGGAGAAGAGCTTGACTCCCTCTTCTTTGGGGCAACCCCTGAGATATTGGAAGACTGCTATCCTGTCTCCCCTAGTCCTTCTTTTCATTCAACTAGACCTACCCAGTTCCTGCAACCGTTCTTCCTATGTTTTAGCCTCTAGAAGAAGAGAAGGAGTAAGAAGAGGGAAGGAAAAAAGAAGAAAAGGAAGGAAGAAAGGAATGAGATTATAATGAGAGTGAGGGAGGGTCTCATGGAAATCCTGCCTTAGCACTTGGCCATCACAGGTGCCCCTGACATGCCCACCCAGTCATGCCCCCCCAGCTCCCCCCCCCGAGGTCAAACACAACCCTGATGCGGCCCTCAATGAAATTGAGTTTGACCCTCCCCCTCTTCTAGGCCTTTCTCACATACCATTACAGGAAGTCCTCGACTTATGACCACAACTGAGTCCAACCTTTCTGTTGCTATGCGAGAGATTTGTTAAAGTAAATTTTGCCCCATTTACAACCTTTCTTGCCATGGCTGTTAAGTGAATCACTGATACTCTTAAGTTAGCAACACGGTCATTAAGTAGAATCCGGCTTCCCCCCCTTCATCAGAAGTCACAAAGGGGGGATCACGTGACCCTAGGAGGAGCGACCGTCATAAATAGGAGTCAGGTGCTGAGCATCTGAATTGTGACCACAGGGATGCTGCATGGTCGTAAGTGTGAAAAAAGGCCCTAAGTCTCTTTTTTTCAGTGGCGTAACTTCAAACGGTCGCTAAATGAACAGTTGTAAGTTGAGGACTACCTATATAGTAGACCACTTCCACTTCTGCTCTACTGTATCAGGGACTGCCCGTATCTGCCACTAGGGGGCAGCTTAATCCTTCCACTGATTAGAAAGCAGAGGTGAATCTTAAAATGAAATATAATATAGACTTTTTTTGCCACTTGTCCCAAACTCAGAAGCGCAATTTTTTTTAATCTCTTCCCTTCAGTTGTGTTGCCATGTTGTTGCCTTCGCTGGAAGGCCACACATCTTCAAGTTTAGAATAGAAGAACAGAATTGGAAGGGACCTTGGAGGTCTTCTAGTCCAACCCCTTGCCTAGGCAGGAAACCCTACACCACTTCAGACAAATGGCTATCCTACATCTTCTTAAAGACTTCCAGTGTTGGGGCATTCACAACTTCTGGAGCCAAGTTGTTCCATTGATTAATTGTTCTCACTTTCAGGAAGTTTCTCCTCAGTTCTAAGTTGCTTCTCTCCTTGATTAGTTTCCACCCATTGCTTCTTGTTCTACCCTCAGGTGCCTTGGAGAATAGTTTGACTCCCTCTTCTTTGTGGCAACCCCTGAGATATTGGAACACTGCTATCATGTCTCCCCTGGTCCTTCTTTTCATTAAACTGGACATACCCAGTTCCTGCAACCGTTCTTCATATGTTTTAGCCTCCAGTCCCCTAATCCTCTTTCTTGCTCTTCTCTGCCCTCTTTCTGGAGTCTCCGGATCTTTTCTACATCATAGTGACCAAAGATGAATGCAGAATTCCAAGTGTGGCCTTCCCAAGTCCTTATAAAGTGGTATAAACACTTCACGTGATCTTGATTCTATCCCTCTGTTGATCCAGACTTATGCAGTTGCCAAGATTGGGGAAAAACACTGGCATAGATTATAATCCTTTGTCTGTTTCCTCCCCCCAAAATACCAGGGAAGGAAAGGGGGTCATTTAACCCTTGTGAAGATGAATGCCATTCATCCTTCCCCACTTCTCTAGTACAAGATAGTCCTCGGCTTGCGACCACAATTGGACGCCTCAAATTTCTCTTGTTAAGTGCGACATGTGTTGAGTTTTGCCCCGTTTGATACTTTATATTTTGCTTTATTGTCATTGCACCTCGTACGACGAAATTAAATACCGTCTCCATACTGTAACTGTAAAAATAAAACACATCCTTCACATTCTGTGCAGTTGAATTGAAAACCCCTTGATACGGCATTAATGTTGCACTATGCCGGGGATGGCGAACTTTTTCGGCACTGAATGCCCAAACCGGGACACGCATGCAGGTGTGACGGAGCTCCAGAAACCAGAAGACCAGCTGGTACCGGCGCATGTGTGCACCAGCCAGCTGGTGTTCGGTTTTCTGGCACACGCATGTGGTGCACCAGCCAGCTGGTCTTCATGGGTGTTAGAGCTGGCTGGCGCATGTATGCCTGCTTTTTGGCTGTTTTGGGGGGCGTTTTCCAGGCTGTTTTCGGGATGTTTTTACGCGACAAAATGGCCTGAAAACAGCCCACAGATTGGCTGAAAAACGCCCTGGAAAATATCCTGAAAATGTCCCCCAAAACAGCCTGTTTTGGGGGCGTTTTTCAGGGTGTTTTCTGGTGCTCTGGTGCCTACTAAGAGCAGTTGGAAACAGCGTGCATGCCCACATAGAGGGCTCTACATGCCCGTGACCCGTCAAAACCGTGCTCGATTAAACTGCGCCCGACTAAACCGCGTCGCTGATGTCATCAACAGGGCGACAACAGCCAGCGCAGAGAAAGAAGGGCGCTTTAAATAGCGCTTTGAAAGCAAGCCGATTCAACTTAAGGTAAGGGTTAGGTTTAGGGTTAGCTTTAGGGTTAGCTTTAGGGTTAGGTTAAGGGTTAGGATTAGGTTTAGGGTTAGGGTTAACAGATAAGGACCTTGGCAGCAACTCCGACGAACCTTGGCAGCAACTCCGACGAACCTTGGCAGCAATCCAGCCTGCCAAGTTAGTTACAACAGTTCTCTTTAGTCAATGCGTTGACTTATGCAAGAGGGGCGTGTGCACAAGCAGTCTTTTTTATAGTCTGGAGAGGAGCTTAATGACCACCAGCTGAGTGCAATTACCTCCTGTAATTGCGTAATTGTTCCTGACGCCTAGTAGCTCTTTGATGGCGTGCATCCAGGAACAACTCACTGCTGGCTTCTGGATCACTCTCCCTTGTCTCCTCCCCACTGGTCCAAGGCTCAGGCGCCACCTGATGGCCAACCAGTCTCTCTGCACCCTGCTCGGAGTCGGAACCCTGTCCAGGGTCCTCCACATCCTCCAGAGCCGACTCAAAGGGCCCCTCGCTGTCGGAGTCTGGTGGCAGCTCCAACGGCTCCTGCTGGGCCACAACATTTAACCTATAAAAATCTTTCCAGTATAACATGGTCAATACTTACAATTATACATAGGGCTCAAATCATCCCACTCTTATACATTAAATACATTATTGTCCTTTAGATATCATATGATCAAACACTCTATTTCATAGCAAAAAAGTTTCATAACAATGACTATAACTTTCTGGCAGTACATAAATAATTTCATTCCAGGTTTTTTTTAATCTAACCATTGGTAAAACAAATCCCATACCTTATAAAATTGCTCATCCTCCTGTTCTCTAATTTCAAGTTTATTGAAGTTTATTCATTTCACTCCCAGGAGTTCGATCCTTACCGACTCAAGGTTGCCTCTGCCTCCCAGCCTTCCGAGCTGGGTAAAATGAGGACCCCGATTGTTGGGGAGGGGGGCGAGCATAGGCTGACTCTGCAAACTGCTTAAAGAGGGTTGTTAAAGCCCCGCGAAGCAGTCTATCAGTCTTATTGCTATCGCCGTCGGTCAATTGCAACTTGACTTGGAACAGATTATCCTCTGTCACGATATCTTTTAACGCCACCAAACCTCCACGTCTGCCTATCCCGGGCGAAGGACTCCCGAAGTGCACCAAGAAGATGCCAAATCCAGTCTGAACATCTGGCTGGCTGGGCGGCGCAGCAGGCTGTCCCCCATCATATCTGTAGCGGGAGTCGCTCCCTTCTGAAAAAGAGGCTTGCCAACGTCGAGTCCTTGGGGAAAACAGTGTCGCCCGAGAAGCACATATCTGTTTGCAGAGAAGCACACGACCTGTTTGCAGAGAAGCGCACGTTATGTTTGCAATGCTACCCCTTCCCTCCCCAAATGCTTCCCCTCCGGCCTTAAGATCTGTATTCAAGGTCTAAATAGCCGAAGGAACCACACCGTCTCTCTCTCTCTGTGTCCTGGGTGGTGGTGTTGGTGTTATTATTATTATTTTTGGTGCCACTGCACCATAAGGGACTTCAGGTCGCGCACTGCCGTCCTCTGTGGAAAGCCAGTGCTATTAATATATCAGGTAATGATGAATTTAATCTCCGGTTTAAAGCTATCCTCTTAGGCACGCCGGTTGATCCAGTTCTCAGTTGCTGCTCCGCTGACTCCCTTTTTTCTCCCTCTGCTCGGTGCGACAACACCGGTTCTCTCCGGGTATCCCAGCTGGGACCTAAATTTGCACACACACAGACACACACGAGAAAAGGAAGGCGTCCCAAAGACCCCCGGATGCTTTTAAGCCAGGATGAGACCTCAAGGCAACGGGGTTAAGGCCGCAACCTGAATCGACCTCTCTCCCCAAAGTTTCTTCTTCTTCTTCTGCCAACTACCCGTCTCTCGTCCCTTCCCCACCTCTCTGAGATTCAACCGAGATGAACCAATCGCCGGCGTATTCAGGGGTGAGGATTTCCGGTGTGAGGGCTTTGGGAGCTGGTGGTAGCGGGTGAGTATCCGTGCATCCAAAGCGTTGCAGAACCTCAATATTTTTTATTTTATTTCCTTCTTCTAAACTTGCTTTTCCTGGCTTTCTGTAGAGGAAATGCATGGAGTTTTGGTCTGTTTGTTTTTTACAGGAAGTCTTGAAGTGGAGTATACCTCCTTTTTTTTTTTTTTTGCTCCCCCCAAAAAAGGAGATATAAGTTGTGGTGCTTATCTTAAATCTGGGGTTTCTTCAGATCAGGGGGGTTTGAATCTTTTGGGGTACAATGTTGAATGTAAGGTGTAGTTTTGGGATGCACCAAAAAGTTAAAGAATCATAGATTTTTTAAAAACTTTTTTTTTTAATTTTTATTAAACAAACAACACACACAAAAATAATCATCTTATATTACATCTTGTAGAAAGTGTGTCAATTGCTTACAATTAGCTTTCGTGCATCTCTTCCAATTACTTACATTCATATCAAATGTCAAAGTTCTTGATGAGTCTTAACTTTCAACATATCCTAGTTCTCATTTAACTGAAATCGTTTTAATGTCCTTTTGCCTAGAATAATCCATAGTTAAAAAACACAACCCCCTAATGGCATTTCATTAATTATTACAGAGTCATCCAATAGCCTTAGACTTTTATAACATATTCTAAACAAAAATTAGTTGACAAAATATCTAAGCCCTTTTCTATCCCCCTCCCCCCCCCCCAAATCATAGATTTTTAAAGGTGTAAGATATGGGCTGGAGGTAAGTCCCAATAATATTTTTTCCTGATGTCTGCGTTGCACTGGAAGTAGGGATTATAAATAGTCTTTGAGTTACACCCACAATTCAATTCAAAATTTCGGCTGTTCAGTTGAGTTTTGCCCACTTTTTTGACCTTTTGCCACCGTCGTTAAGTGAATCACTGTAGTTGTTAAGGGAATCCTGTGGTTATTAATTGAATCTCGGTTCTCCCTTTGACTTTGCTTGTCAGATGCCCTCAGTTGCCAAGCGCCCGAATGTTGATCACAGTACCACGGGGATGCTGTAATGGTCGTAAGTACGAGGACTGCAAGAAATCCACTTTTTAAAATGCCGTTATAATTTTGAACGGTCGCTAAATGAACTCATAAGCAGAGGAATATGGGTAGTCCTTAATTTGCAACGTTTTGTTTAGTGTCCGAGCAAAGTTGAAAAAAGGGGCTTATGACCGATTTTCATATTTAGCATCCCTGTAGTCATGTGACCAAAATTCAGGCGCTTGGCAGCTGACTCATACTTATGACGGTTGCAGAGTTCTGGGGGGGGGGTCACGTGATCCCCTTTTGCGTCCTTCTGGTGAGCAAAGTCAATGGGGAAGCCGGATTCACTTAACAACCTGCTCACTAACGTAATAACTGCAGAGAAGAAACTTCTTTTCACAGCTGTGATCTACCTACCTACTCTCTCTCTCTCCCTACCTATCTACTGTATTTCTCTCTCTTTCTATTTCTCTCTCTCGATTCCTCTACCTACCTACCTACCTACCTACCTACACTCTCTCTCCCTACCTACCTACTGTATTTCTCTCTCTCTCTCTATTTCTCTCTACCTACCTACTTTATTTTTAATTTGCCTCTTCAAAACCTTGGTGCGTCTTATACTCCGTTGCGTCTTATACTCCGAAAAACACGGTATATGGGAGACATTGGGTTGAACACCAGGAGCCAGCTGGGTAACTTTGTTCCAGTCCTCCTCTCTCAGCTATGCTGGCTGGAGAATTCTGGGAGTTGAAGTCCACAAGTCTTAAAAGTTGCCCAGTTGGGAAGATCTCTGCTTTAGGGGCCTCACACTGAAGAACTGGTTGTGAGCTGCGCTAGGACAAAACGTTGTGGGTTTGTAAGCTATTTTGGATGTCCCAAAGGTGCTTTTTTCCGCCAAGACTTTCTGGTTTTTGTCTGAAGACCTTTCGCTTCTCATCCAAGGTGCTTCTTCAACTCATCCGAAAGGATGATATTCCAAGCTGGAGAAGAGACTTCTTGGATGAGAAGCAAAATGTCTTCAAAAGAAAAACCAAGAAATTCCTGGGACAGGTTCCCTCTGGCCTGGCTGACGGAGAACCTCCGTATAGACTATTTCGGATGTATGTTACTAGAAAGGAAAGAAGGGAGGGAGGAAAGGGGAAGACAGGGAAAGAGCAGAAAGACAGAGAAGGTGAAGGTAGATAGGCAGAAGGAAGGAAGAAGGAAGAAATAGGAAAGGAGGGAAGGAGGAAGGAACAGAAGCGAAGAGGAAGAGAGAAATGGAAAGAGCAGAAAGACAGAGAAGGTAGATAGGCAAAAGAAATGAAGCTGAAAGAATGGAAGGAGGAAGGAAGAGAAAAAAGGAGGAAGGGAGTGAGTGAGGAAAGAAGAGAGGATGGAAGGAGAAAGGAAGGAAGAGAGGGAAAGAGCAGAAGACGGATAAGGTGAAGGTAGATAAGCAAGAGGAATGAAGGAAGAAGTGAGGAGTCTCGAGGAGGGGGAAAACATTTAGTGACCAAAGTTACAATGGCATTGAAAAAAGTGACTGATGACCATTTTTCACACTTAGCGACCGTTGCGACCATTTTTCACACTTAGCGACCGTTGCAGCATCCTCATGGTCACGTGATCAAAATTTTGTTTGGCAACAGATTCGTATTTATGCTGGTTTCAGTGTCCTGGGGTGACCTTTTGACAAAAAAAATTTTTTTTAATCAACACCCCCCCCCACCCCGGTCAAAGGCGTCCCTCTTTTCCAATCTGAAAATCTGGTCACCTTAATTTTTGCTCAACCGCTCCTCCGCTTCGCTCTTCTGCAACCTTAACCCTGCCAACAGAAACTTGACAACCAAATCTCTAAGCCAACTCAAGGCTGCTGTAAACATATATATCCTTAAGATGCTCCCTGGCACGCCGGATGTTTACCTGCTACTCTTCTCCAACCTGGTGCCCTTCAGCTGGGCGTGCAAATTTCCCAGGAATTTCGCTAAGTTCAGGATTTTGCCAGGAACCAAACTGAACTGGGGTGGGGGTGGGGGAAGGCTGAGGGTGCAAAAATCTGTTTGTACGTATATAGCACGTGCCCGATTAAAATAGAAGTTGCCCATTATGTGCAATTCAGTATCTTTTAGCAGTTTATTCCTCTTTCTCTGTGTACACGCGCATGTCTTCTTCGATTTGGCCGTTGCGTACTTGGATCGTGCCGATATTTTACCTAGTGGGGAAGGGGATCGGGTAGAAACCAGGAGACGGTGAGTCCTAGTCCCGCTTTTAGGCGTGAAAGCCGGCTGGTGATTTTGGACCGATCACAAGGAGATGGGGAATTTTAGACCCGCCTTTGGCGTGAAAGTCGGCCAGGTGACTTTGGGCCAATCACCAGGAGATGGTGAGTTCTAGTCCTGCCTTAGGCAGGAATGCCAGCTGGGTGACTTGGGGCCAGTTACCAGGAGATGGTGAGTTCTAGTCCACCTTAAACATGTGAACTGCCTAGG
Organism: Thamnophis sirtalis; assembly: GCF_051295495.1. NCBI lineage: Eukaryota > Metazoa > Chordata > Lepidosauria > Squamata > Natricidae > Thamnophis > Thamnophis sirtalis. The sequence goes on from NW_028261387.1 coordinate 92,779,046, forward strand.
TGACTTTGGGCCAATCCCCAGGAGAAAGTGAGTTCTAGTCCTGCCTTAGGCAGGAATGCTAGCTGGGTGACTTGGGGCCAGTCACCAGGAGAGAGTGAGTTCTAGTCCCGCCTTAGGCATGCAAGCCAGCTGGGTGACTTGAGGCCAGTCACCAGGATAAAGTGAGTTCTAGTCCACCTTAAACATGTGAACTGCCTAGGTGACTTTGGGCCAATCCCCAGGAGAAAGTGAGTTCTAGTCCTGCCTTAGGCATGCAAGCCAGCTGGGTCACTTGGGGCCAGTCACCAGGAGAAAGTGAGTTCTAGTCCTGCCTTAGGCAGGAATGCCAGCTGGATGACTTGGGGCCAGTCACCAGGAGAAAGTGAGTTCTAGTCCCGCCTTAGACATGCAAGCCAGCTGGGTGACTTGGAGCCAGTTACCAGGAGATGGTGAGTTCTAGTCCACCTTAAACATGTGAACTGCCTAGGTGACTTTGGGCCAATCCCCAGGAGAAAGTGAGTTCCAGTCCTGTTTAGGCACAAAAGCCATTTGGGAGGCTTCGGGTCGATCACCAGGGGACGGTGAGTTCTAGTCCTGCCTTTGGCGTGAAAGCCAGCTGGTTAACTTTGGGCCAGACCTCCCCCCCCCTCTCACAGCTCAACCCACCACACATAATTATTGTCTTAAGGGTGGGGAGGGGAAGAGGAGGAAGAAGGATCAAGTATATTTGCCGCCTTGAGTTACTTACAAAATAGTAAAAGCGAGCTTTAAAAAAAATCTAATGAATAAATAAAATAATAAATTGCACAGAAATGAAAAAAAAATCAGAGCTATTTTTTTTAAAAAATGACAAGAACCAGGCACAATGTGCATAAATTACCCGGCGAGATTGCAAAGCCCTCTTTGCAAATCCAGTTGCGTTGACGATCTAAGTAAGCGGCTGGCGCTGCATGAATAAGTCACAAATGTTCCGGGCACCGATTTCTTCGTGGCATCGTTTTGCTCCTCTTGACGTCAGGCTGGGAATAACAGCCGGTTTGTTTACTGCTGGTGGAACAATTTAAGGCACTTGGGGGTTTGGCTTTCGCTCTCCAATTCTCGCTGGGGGGGGGGGGGGACATGGCTGCTTGCTAAATACTTTGCCAATGAAAAGAAAAATAATCGTTTGATCACTCCCCCCCCCCCCCCCCGGAAGGGATTCCAATTTGTGTTGGGAATGGTGAAGTTTTCCCAATTATTTTTTTCCCCACTGGTCCCCTTGGTGTTTGTTGAAGTTTAGAAATTTTAAAATAGGGTGTCAAAACGTCGTTATTTTTCTCTGTAATTGCTTTTGCAATTACATTTGTGATTGCGATTCGGCCTGTCAAGCACAGGTTTTTGCAGATATCTGACTTCAAAAGAATATAGAATAACAGAGTTGGAAGGGGCCTTGGAGGTCTTCTAGTCCAACCCCCTGCTCAGGCAGGAAACCCTACATCAGTGTTTCTCAACCTTGGCGGCTTTTAAGTCCTGTGGACTTCAACTCCCAAAATCCCCCAGCCAGCACAGCTGGCTGGGAAATTCTGGAAGTTGAAGTCCACAGGACTTAAAGTCGCCAAGGTTGAGAAACACTGTCCTATACCATTTCAGACAAATGACTGTCCAACATCCTCTTAAAAACTTCCAGTGTTGGAGCATTCACAACTTCCGGAGGCAAATTCTGTTCCACTGATTAATTGTTCTCACTGTCAGGAAGTTTCTCCTCAGTTCTAAGTTGCTTCTCTCCTTGATTAGTTTCCACCCATTGCTTCTTGTTCTACCCTCAGGTGCCTTGGAGAATAGCTTGACTCCCTCTTCTTTGTGGCAGCCCCTGAGATATTGGAAGACTGCTATCATGCCTAGTCCTTCTTTTCATTAAACTAGACATACCCAGTTCCTGCAACCGTTCTTCATATGTTTCAGAGCCGAGGTGGCGCAGTGGTTAAATGCAGCACTGCAGGCTACTGCTAGATCAGCAGTTCAGCGGTTCAAATCTCACCGGCTCAGGGTTGACTCAGCCTTCCATCCTTCCGAGGTGGGTAAAATGAGGACCCAGATTGTTGGGGGCAATATGCTGACTCTCTGTAAACCGCTTAGAGAGGGCTGAAAGCCCTATGAAGCGGTATATAAGTCTACTGCTATTGCTATTAGCCTCCAGTCCCCTAATCCTCTTTCTTGCTCTTCTCTGCACTCTTTCTAGAGTCTCATCTTTTTTTTAACCCTGTGATAACCAAAACTGAATACAGTATTCCAAGTATGGCCTTACCAAGTATAAAATAGTATTAACACTTCAAAGAATTTATTTGTTTTACTATTGTCATCCACATTTTTATGTTTAATAAACTTTTCCCTAATTTTTTTCTTTTTTAAATTGTGTTGTAAAATAAAGGAAGTTGTGAAGTTGGAAGAACTTCCATTTTGCTTTGGGTATTTTGCTTCGGGCACTGAAAATTCAAATGCAAACTGAATCTTTTTTCTTCTTCTTCCGTCGTTAATATCCAACAAGATGCAGTTCAAGGGGGGAGACTTATAAGAACCTGGACTTAGGCAAGAACAACTAAATGTACAGGTGTACAATAGGTGGTATCTGGCTCAATAGCAGTAACTGTGAAAGGGATCTTGGAGTCCTAGTGGACAACCATTTAAATAGGAGCCAGCCTTGTGCAGCAGCTGCCAAAAAAGCCAACACAGTTCTAGGCTGCATAAACAGAGGGAGAGAATCAAGATCACAAGAAGTGTTAATACCACTTTATAAGGCCTTGGGAAGGCCACACTTGGAATCCTGCATTCAGTTTTGGTTGCCACGATGTAGAAAAGATGTGGAGACTCTAGAAAGAGTGCAGAGAAGAGCAAGAAAGAGGATTAGGGGACTGGAGACTAAAACATAGGAAGAACGGTTGCAGGAACTGGGTATGTCTAGTTTAAGGAAAAGAAGGACCAGGGGAGACATGATAGCATCTTCCAATATCTCAGGGGTTGCCACAAAGAAGAGGGAGTCAAACTATTCTCCAAGGCACCTGAGGGCAGAACAAGAAGCAATGGATGGAAACTAATCAAGGAGAGAAGCAACTTAGAACTAAGGAGGAATTTCCTGACAGTGAGAACAATGAATCAGTGGAACAACTTGCTTCCAGAAGTTGTGAATGCTTCAACACTGTCTGGAGGGTTTTAAGAGGGGATTGGATAGCCATTTGTCCAGTCTTCTTCTCTAGCAGGGGGCTGGACTAGAAGACCTCCAAGGTACCTTCCAACTCTACTCTTCTGAATTCTGAAGTTGAAGAGCCTCTGTGACAGGAAATTCTGCAGGCAATACTTCTGGGTTCAAATTTCCACAGTGACCTTGTTTTGATCTCTTATCCTGCCAGCTGGCCAAAACCCAGCCTGTGGTCAGCCTTAATCTCATTTTAGCTGGGTGGAGGTTTCCTTTTTATTTGGGTCTCCATCTGGAATCTACAGATAAGAACGAACTCGCTTGAAAACAACCCAGAAAAAAAAATAATTTCCTTGTTTTTTCATCCCTCCTCTGTCTTTAATAACCCAACTGCAAGCAGATCTTTAAAACAGAAATAAAGATAAAATTATACGTATCCAAATATATGTATGTATGTATGTATGTATGTATGTATGTATGTATGTATGTATGTTGTATTTTTGCTGATAAATAAATAAAGGGAGACTAGTATAGATCTATTTCAAGCTATTTAGCTCTCATCAGCTAGCCATACTCTTACTGGGAATCGAATTTCTGGGATTTATTTATCAGCAAAAATACAACACAAATGTACAAAAGGCAACAGTAAAAATATTGGGTTTCTGTCGTGATGGACTCTTGTGACGAGCCGATTGACAGATAATGGAAGCAGTTAACTTCCTCCCATATTTTGGGCATACCAGGTGTTGTGACTTTTATTTTTATATATATATATATATATATATAAAAATAAAAGTCACAACACACACATAAAAGTATACACACACACACACACACACATATATATATATATACACACACACACACACACATACATACATACATACATACATACATATATATATGTGTGTGTGTGTGTGTGTTTTCTGAGGTTTTCGCGGCTGTTAGTATGTAGGTCTCTAGTTATTCAGGTTTTCTCCCACGTAAAGTTGGAGATGTCTTGGCGACGTTTTGACGAAGTCTCATTCATCATCTTCAGGCTTCTTCAGGCTTGGTGCTTCCAGGAGCAATGTGAGATCTCGGCTGTTTCTTCCTTTTAACTGCCAGTGGGGGTTTGAACTGATTGGGTGGGAGCTTGGCTGTGTCCTGATTGGGTGGAGGTGTGTCCTGATTGGGTGGAGGTGTGTTCTGATTGTTTGGGGGTTTGTGTTTCATGTAAGGATAGGAGGAGTTTAAAGAGGCTAATTGTGCATTTGCAGTCTAAGCCAGACTTACGTTTTTACAAAATGTTTTGCTTTTACCGAATTTTTTTTTTTTTTTAGAATACTGCCCTTGAATAAACAGAGGCATAGAATCAAAACCACATCAACTATGGGTAGTAGTAATACCGCTTTGCAAAGCCTTAGTAAGATCACTCCTAGAATAGGGCATCCAGTTTTGGTCACCACATTACAAAAAAAAAAGATACTGGGGCTTTGGAAAAAGTGCAAAGAAGAGCAACTAAGAGGATCAAAGGCCTGGGGATTAAAGCATATGAAGAACATAGGAAGCATATGAAGTTGCAAGAATTGGGTATGCCTAGTCTAGAGAAAAGGACAAGAGGGGATATGATAGCAGTGTTTCTGTATTTGAGAGGCTGCCACAAAGAAGAGGGGGGTCAACTTATTTTCCAAAACACACAGAGGACAGGACAAAAAACAACGGATTGAAACTAATCAAGGAGAGAACCAACCTTCCTAACTTCTCCTAACTAAATTAAGGAGAAACTTCCTAACAGTGGCAACAATTAACCAGTGGAAAGTGTCCAAGGTCCCTTCCAACTCTGTTATTCTGTTATTCTGCCTGCTGATAAACAAAAACAGATCTTTCTCTCTCTCTCATCTATCCTGTCTGTCTATCATCTATACCTATCTGTCTATTATCTATCTATCTATCTGTCCATCCATCCATCCATCCATCCATCCATCCATCCATCCATCCATCCATCCATCCATCCATCCATCTATCTATCTATCTATCTATCTATCTATCTATCTATCTATCTATCTATCTATCTATCTATCTATAACATCTGTCTGTCAGTCAGTCCGTCCGTCCGTCCATCCATCCATCCATCCATCCATCCATCCATCCATCCATCCATCCATCCATCCATCCATCCATCCATCCATCCATCCATCCATCCATCCATCCATCCATCCATCCATCCATCCATCCATCCATCCATCTATCTATCTATCTATCTATCTATCTATCTATCTATAACAAATGCCTCTTTTGACTATGTCTCTTTCTCTCTCTCTGTCTATCATCTATCCTGTCTATCTATCTGTCTGTCTATCATCTACCTACCTACCTACCTACCTATTTATCTATCTAACCATTTCTCTCTCTCTCTCTCTCTCTTCCTTTATAGCAACCACAGTGCAGACACCTTAGACAGGCTGCTGCCCACCATTGTCGGAACCAAATCCCCCCGGAAGCGAACCACCAGCCAGTCCAAATCGGAGCCTCCCCTTCTACGTACCAGTAAAAGGACCATCTACACCGCAGGCCGGCCCCCTTGGTACAACGAACATGGCACACAGTCAAAAGAGGCATTTGTTATCGGTAAGGGCCGCCGCGTAGGGTTGGAAAGAGGGCACTTTGGCACAGGAGACGGCAGGGTGGATCTGATTTAATTCAGCGGTCACCAACTGGGGGTCCGTGGACCATTAGTGGTCTGCAAGAAAATTCTGGCGGTTGGAAGAAAAATGATTTGCATTTTTTATATTGTATTAAATCCGGGGTCCTCAAACTACGCCCCCTGGGATGGATATATGCAATGAAAGCTTGTGTTGCTGCAGAGAGTCTCCCCCTTCGGGGTCTTTTTTTGTGGGTCAGAGGCAGGGAGAACTTCTGACGGGGGTCTGCTTCAGCCTCCTGGAGGGGGGCTTTGGGTGAAGGCTGGAGGGAAGAGCCGCTGGTGGTGAAGAGCCGGAGGGCCTCGTTCCAGTGGGACTGCATCATGGCCTGGAACTGGCTGACCATCTCAGCCCGCTGAGCCTCCAAGCGCCAGTGCCTGGCCAAGATGGTCTTCTCTCTGCTTGGAAAGCCCATGCTCCTAGTCCTCAGTGAGGTGCTTCTGCCGAGCCGCCTTCTCTGTCAGATCCAATTTGAACTGAGCCAACGGTTTTGCCAACTCTTTCTCCTGGTGGGGCCTTAAGGGGAGCCCGTGCGGGCAGGCGAGGAGTGGCGAGTAGAAGCTAGCGAGGCGCCCCTCGATGTGAATGACATCGTTGGCCACGCCCACCCAGTCACATGACCACCTAGCCACATTCCACCCATCCGGTCATTGAACATATTAGTGGTCTGCGGGATTTAAAGTTATGAATTTAGTGGTCCTTGAGGTCCGAAAGGTTGGGGACCCCTGATTTAAATCAACTCGATTTAAATCATGGTTTTTAAAGAGCAGCTGTCATCTCTGTCCCGCAACGGCTCCTCTGATCCACTCTTGACTCTCCGACAGTCCCAATATTGCAGAATATACAGCCTCGCGCTACCTAACTTAAGCTCCATTTCGTGCTGAATGAATTAAATTAGGAAGGTATCTTATATAGAAAACTACCTTGAGATAGATTTTTATTCCAATAGCATTTTATTAAAATAAATTTGATAAAAATTTTAAAAAGTCTGATTTAAATTTTTAAAAAGTCTTAATTAAATGAAAGAAATCCATTAAAAAAAACACAACATTGATTTTTATCTACCCTGGAGGGAAGTTAGGCCCCGATCTCTATGAATAAAGCAGAGATGGGCAGCTATGAAGAAGTTTGCAACCTGTGGACTTCAACTCCCAGAATTCCTGAGCCAGCATGGTTGGCTCAGGAATTCTGGGAATCGAAGTCCACAGGTCATAAAGTCACCTAATTTGAAGCAGTGGCAGCCAAGAGATTCAGCCGGTTCAGACCGGTTCGGCTGAACTGGATGCTAATTTTACACTGGTACTTGGAACCAGTAGTTGCAAGAACTGGCTGGCCCTGCCCATCCACCTCCACCGCTCCCAGCAGTCTCCACGCAGCCCGTTTTGGATGCCAGGTAAGGGCAGGGCCCGCTTGGAGGATCTGGGAGGACCAAAAATGGGGCTTCTGGAAGTTCCGGAAGTCTAGAAACGGACCTGTTTCCAGCCTCTGGAGCTCGGGAGAGGCTATTTTCACCCTCCCGGAGGCTCAATAAAAACCTCTGGATCCTGGGGAGGGTGAAAAACAGGACTCCCGGAAGTTCTGGAAGTCTGGAAATGGGCCTGAAAATCCCCCCCCCCCCAAGACCGTGGTGCAGCAGGCCAAGGAGGCCACTCCCACCATGGCCACGCCGGTGGTGGGATACGACTGGTGCCTGCTGGGAGCACCAGGCACCGCTCCACACGGTGCTCCAGAGGGCCTGCCCGCTCTCCTTACCAGTATTTGAGCCGATCGGGGCTTTCGCCCATGTGCACGGCGCCTGCGTGATGCTCTGCTGAGCAGCTGGAGCATCACGGGCAGTAATACGTATGCACGCGTGCTGTGCGTGTGCTGCATGTGTCCACATGGTGGGCCCCGGGCCCCGTTGCAGCGTACCGATTGCAACGGGATCCGGAACCCACCACTGGGCCACACCCACCCAGCACCTGGGCAGAGAACCGGTTGCTAAAATGTTTTTCTAAAAAATATTTATTTTTTATTTTTTAAACAGACATTGACAAACAATACATAAAACATAAAACCATCTTTCATTACGCACAGTGTGTCGATTGGTTACAAGGTTTTTGTGCACCCTTTCCACAGTCGTCACTTGCAATTTATATAAAACCACATGTTATCAAATCCAATATGTGTATATACATTATTATCATTGTACGTTATTTGTTTGACTATCACTAAATATTCCTTCATTTTCAACGAGCTATACTTAATATTGGGATCATTTATATTAGAACACTTCATTATTTCATCTTCAATCTATCCAATAATAATATGCCTTTATATTATATTCAATATCATTCTATTTTTTTTTGTATTGATAACATACTCTAGTACCTTTAACTTCCATGTCTTTTTTATCCAGCCATTGATAAAATAAATCCCATGTCTTATAGAGCCGAGGTGGCCCAGTGGTTAAATGCAGCACTGCAGGCTACTTCAGCTGACTGCAGTTCTGCAGTTCGGCTGTTCAAATCTCACCGGCTCAGGGTTGACTCAGCCTTCCATCCTTCCGAGGTGGGTGAAATGAGGACCCGGATTGTTGTCGGGGGCAATATGCTGACTCTGTAAACCGCTTAGAGAGGGCTGAAAGCCCTATGAAGCGGTATATAAGTCTAACTGCTATTGCTATTGCTATTATAAAATTGTTCATCTTCTTGTTCTCTAATTCCAAATGTCAATTTACTCATTTCAGCACATTCCCATTATTTTGTAAATAGCTTCCTCCTGCGTCGGTATTTTCTCATTTTTCCAATTTTTAGCCAATACAATTCTAGCTGCCGTTAACAGAGAACCGGTTGCTAAAATGTTTTGAACCCCCACCCCCCCTGGATTCAAGGTGAGGTTTACAGGTTGGAAGTTCTCCCTTTTCAGCCGGGAGCCAGAAAGCATTCTTTTACCCGAGCCTACCTTGCAAGACTGTGGTCAACGTTCTGCTTTGGGATTTTGCTCCTCTTCAGGTCTGGGAGGGGGCAGCGCTTCCGGGAAGACCACGGTGGCCAGGATGATCATCGAGGCGTTGGACGTGCCGTGGGTGGTCTTGCTCTCCATGGACTCCTTTTATAAGGTGAGAAGAGCCAGCAGATACTCCGGGGGAGTTGGAAATCCAGGCAGACAGGATGAATGGGGCCAAGCAGTGAGATTTCTCCCCTTCAGAATGACCAACATCATTTTAACTCGGGGGTGGGTGGGTTTGGCTGGACTTGAAAAGAAGGGAGGGGAAAAAGTGAGACTCCTCTCCTTCAACAGCTCAGGTGCGGCTACCGAGGAGTCAGGTAAAGAAAGAATGAAGAGAAGGGGCAACGAAGATGATTACGGAACTGGAGGCTAAAACATACGAAGGACGGTTGCAGAAATTGGGTTTCGTCTAGTTCAGGGGTTAGCAACCTGTGGCTCCGGAGCCGCATGTGGCTCTTTCATCCCTCTGATGCAGCTCCCTGTCTCCAGTCGGCTCCACAATTGATAGGGCTTTTGGTTAGGACAGGTAGAGGAAAAAGGATGCCGTGCTAGGAGGAGACTCGATGGTAGGGGAACCGGAGTTCCGGTCAGCAGAGGAAAAAGGATGCCATACTAGGAGGAGACTCTATGGTGGGGGAACAGGACTTCCGTTCAGCATAGGAAAAAGGATGCCACACTAGGAGGAGACTCTATGGTGGGGGAACAGGACTTCCGTTCAGCATAGGAAAAAGGATGCCACACTAGGAGGAGACTCTATGGTGGGGGAACAGGACTTCCGTTCAGCATAGGAAAAAGGATGCCACACTAGGAGGAGACTCTATGGTGGGGGAACAGGACTTCCGTTCAGCATAGGAAAAAGGATGCCACACTAGGAGGAGACTCTATGGTGGGGGAACAGGACTTCCGTTCAGCATAGGAAAAAGGATGCCACACTAGGAGGAGACTCGGTTGGCTCCAGAATTGAACGGGGGGCTTCCGGTTAGGACCTTTGTGGCTCTTTGAGTGTTTAAGGTTGCCGACCCCTGGTCTAGTTTAATGAAAAGAAGGACTAGGGGGGGTATAGCAGTCTCACAATATTTGAAGGGCTGCCACAAAGAAGAGGGAGTCAAACTATTTTCCAAAGCACCCGAAGAAACAAATGGGTGGAGATGTTCTGAGCTAGGCTTCCCCAACAGCTCGAAGCCGAGTCTTCATCCCGATAAACCCCTTTTATTTAATTGACAGTGAATTCCTCTCTGGCAAAGGCTTTCCTCTCCCACAGTCTTTCAAGATAGTTCACAGTTATCAACCTTTATCAGGCTTGGAGAGTGGCCGGGCCGATATCTTTCAGACGCCGCAATACTTGGCAAGAATGCAGGGATGAACTAATGGTCTCCTGCAAACTCCACTCCCCTTTCGCTCCTCTTTTATTCCCCCTGGAAAGGGCCATTCACTGTCCACCTGTGGCCTTATTCCCAAGTCAACACCTGTTCTTTAGCTGTTCCCTTCGTCTGGCAACTCTGCGCATGCGCACACTGGGAACAGGCTCCAGCTGTTCTTCTGCCTCACTGATCTCTGACTCTGAAGGCAGCTGATAACTGGCATACGATGCTGGCCCACTCTCTGCCTCCGACACAGAGCCCTCACCCGAGCCTTCCCCAGACTCCAAGACTGGCCCAGGTTCCTCCCCAACCTCCTCACTGTCCGAATCTGCCAGCCGCTGGTGGGCCACAACAGGAAACTAGTCAAGGAGAGAAGCCACCTAGAACTACGGAGAAACTTCCTAATAGTGAGAACTATTGACCAGCGGAACAACTTGCTTCCAGAAGTTGTGGATGCTCTTAACATTGGAGCAGCTTGGACATGAAGAGATTGGGCAATTATTTGCCTGAAACCTGTGTCAGGATAAGGTTTCCTGCCTAAGCAGGGGGTTGGACTAGAAGATCTCCAAGGTCCCTTCCAACTCTCTTATTCTGTGCTGTGCTGGGCTGTTCCGTTCCATCCCATATGTTGGTCTCAATTGTGGCCGTAAATCAAGGACTCCTGGTACCTGTATAGGGCTGTCCATCACCCCCCCCCCTCCCCTAAATCAGTGTTTCTCAACCAAGCATAGCTGGCTGGGGAATTCTGGGAGTTGAAGTCCACAGGACTTAAAGTCGCCAAGGTTGAGAAACACTGCCCTAAATCTCATTTTTTTGTGTGCGGGGGAGACAGATTCTGACGAAAGAGCAGCAGGAATTGGCTGCCAGCAACGATTTCAACTTCGACCACCCGGATGCTTTTGATTTCGACCTGATGATCGCCACTCTCAAGAAGCTCAAGCAAGGGAAGAGCGTCAAGATCCCCGTTTACGACTTCACCAGCCACAGCCGCAAGAAGGAATGGGTGAGCCCGGCTTCTTTTTTTTTTAGGGGGGTGGGATTTCTTGGTATTAGCCCTGCCCCCTTAGCCCACGACCCTCCCTCAGCCCTGCCCCATTTAGGATGACGTCTCTCCTTTTCCCCCCTCCTCTGCTTCTGTTGCGATTTCTTGGTTTCGATTGTCGCGATTCACCCAGAGTGTCGGCAATTGGCAGCATTGCCAACTTTGATTTTTTTAATTTATTAATTAATAAAACAACAACCTTGTGAGGCGAGTTGGGCTGAAAAAGGGAGACCTTGGGCCCAGAGTCGCCCAGCTGGCTTTCGTGACTAAAGTGGGACTAGAACTCACAGTCACGTCATGATTGGTCAAAGTCACCCAGCCAGCTTTCATACCTAAAGCGAGAGTAGAACTCGATTTCTTTATTGTTCCTCACCCATAGACAGGATTGTGCCAAACTAAAGCATGCTAACACTCCCCTAAAGTATTTACTCTGGGAACTATCTGGACTGAGTTGTCTTTTGCTTCTCTGCAATGCAGTCTCTCCCTCCTGGGAATCCAGAGAAGGCAGGAAGGAAGGAAGGAAGGAAGGAAGGAAGGAAGGAAGGAAGGAAGGACGGAAGGAAGGAAGGAAGGAAGGAAGGAAGGAAGGAAGGAGAGAGGAAGGAAGGAAGGAAGGAAGGAAGGAAGGAAGGAAGATAGGAAGGAAGGAAGGAACTCCCAATATCAAAAAAGGCGCAATGTGATTCTTCCTAGCAGATTTCTTTATTTTTCCTCACCCATAGACAGAATCTTGCCAAACTAAAGCATGCTAACATCCCCATAAAGTATGTACTCTGGAGCCATTAGGGAGGCACCGTTTTCACCTTTTTTCTCTCACACAAACTATCTGGACCGAGTTGTCTTTTGCTTCTCTGCAATGCAGTCTCTCCCTTCTGGGAATCCAGAGAAGGAAGGAAGGAAGGAAGGAAGGAAGGAAGGAAGGAAGGAAGGAAGGAAGGAAGGAAGGAAGGAAGGAAGGAAGGAAGGAAGGAAGGAAGGAGAGAGGAAGGAAGGAGGGAGGGAGGAAGGACACAGAGAGCTAAGCGTAATGAAACCCTTTCCTAGGACATGCAATGAGGAAGGGAGGAAGGAAGGAAGGAAGGAAGGAAGGAAGGAAGGAAGGAAGGAAGGAAGGAACTCCCAATATCAAAAAAGGCTCAATGTGATTCTTCCTAACAGATTTCTTTATTTTTCCTCACCCATGGACAGAATCTTGCCAAACTAAAGCATGCTAACATCCCCATAAAGTATGTACTCTGGGAGCCATTAGGGAGGCACCGTTTTCACCTTTTTTCTCTCACACAAACTATCTGGACCGAGTTGTCTTTTGCTTCTCTGCAATGCAGTCTCTCCCTTCTGGGAATCCAGAGAAGGAAGGAAGGAAGGAAGGAAGGAAGGAAGGAAGGAAGGAAGGAAGGAAGGAAGGAAGGAAGGAAGGAAAGAAGGAAGGAAGGAAGGAACTCCCAATATCAAAAAAGGCTCAATGTGATTCTTCCTAACAGATTTCTTTATTTTTCCTCACCCATGGACAGAATCTTGCCAAACTAAAGCATGCTAACATCCCCATAAAGTATGTACTCTGGGAGCCATTAGGGAGGCACCGTTTTCACCTTTTTTCTCTCACACAAACTATCTGGACCGAGTTGTCTTTTGCTTCTCTGCAATGCAGTCTCTCCCTTCTGGGAATCCAGAGAAGGAAGGAAGGAAGGAAGGAAGGAAGGAAGGAAGGAAGGAAGGAAGGAAGGAAGGAAGGAAGGAAGGAAGGAAGGAAGGAGAGAGGAAGGAAGGAGGGAGGGAGGAAGGACACAGAGAGCTAAGCATAATGAAACCCTTTCCTAGGACATGCAATGAAGAAGGGAGGAAGGAAGGAAGGAAGGAAGGAAGGAAGGAAGGAAGGAAGGAAGGAAGGAAGGAAGGAACTCCCAATATCAAAAAAGGCTCAATGTGATTCTTCCTAACAGATTTCTTTATTTTTCCTCACCCATGGACAGAATCTTGCCAAACTAAAGCATGCTAACATCCCCATAAAGTATGTACTCTGGGAGCCATTAGGGAGGCACCGTTTTCACCTTTTTTCTCTCACACAAACTATCTGGACCGAGTTGTCTTTTGCTTCTCTGCAATGCAGTCTCTCCCTTCTGGGAATCCAGAGAAGGAAGGAAGGAAGGAAGGAAGGAAGGAAGGAAGGAAGGAAGGAAGGAAGGAAGGAAGGAAGGAAGGAAGGAAGGAAGGAACTCCCAATATCAAAAAAGGCACAATGTGATTCTTCCTAGCAGATTTCTTTATTGTTCCTCACCCATAGACACAATCTTGCCAAATTAAAGCATGCTAACACTCCCATAAAGTATGTACTCTGGGAACCATTAGGGAGGCGCCATTTTCACCTTCTTTCTCTCACACAAACTATCTGGACCGAATTGTTT